>NC_142946.1:14768009-14803009 GCF_046866305.1 Octopus bimaculoides | reverse complement strand
TCACGTTATATAGCTCATCCTCATTTTTGTCGTTTTAGTTACGTACAATTTGTTCTGGATAATGTTGGGAAACATCGTGGAGGTTATGATGAAAAAAAAAACAGGAGATTAGTAAAAAAAAATCATTTGCATGTGATCACCAGTGTAACAGAATTTTAATTGTCTTTGTGTCTTTTGTCAGTAAGTTTTATTTCCGGTTTACTTCTCGAAAGCAAAAGAAATTCCCATCTACTATTCCCTTCAAACTTTGCTTTTGTGACGTGTATATCACTGTTTTGAAGCTGACCTATTTTCCATTGCCTTTCTGACAGATTCAACGCAGAGTTGCTGAAGCAGAAATATGGTTTAGCAAATATTCTGTGCATTACCACAGATTTGTTTGTGAGTTGCTTGATCTTACTCAATTGGGCATGTCAGTTTGTGTTTGACAATACGTGCATTCCAGATCATGAACAGAAGTAATGGAGAGCATAGCGCCATCTGCCGATAGGGATTCATCGGGGTTTGAATAAATGCCACAAAAGCAAAGTTTGAAGGAAAGATTAGGCATTATTTTTTTAATTAGTTCTTGATGTAAACGTGTAAGAAATAACAGTTGCTATCCAAGGACAAAAATCGTGTTACCCAGTCTAAATGTTGTGCATATTAAATAATCTATAGAAGAGGCTGTTAGATAGTTTCACAGTTGCTGTGATATATACTTGAATTTAATAGACAACATCTAAGCAATTTTCTTTCTAATTTTTCAAACGCAGAAAAATGGATATCGACCTGAGTGTCTTCGATCCTTATCAGGATTCTATTTAGAAGCAATATTGTCAAAACTGGCTACAGAAAATATGTTACATATTTTTATACAGACATTGCAGTTCGGGAATGCAGGAAAATTGATGACTAATTCGCATAAGCAATTCTGTCCCGTTAATTGATATTGTTGCAGCAATAAACCCTTCTTATCAACAAGTTATATACTATCTCTAGGAATGATATATGATATATATATATTCTTCTTTTAACTCTAGGAATGATATATATATATATATATATATATATATATATATATATATATATATATATATTCGATGAGACCGGAGAAAGCATAGAACATATTGATAATATCATAAAGTATAGGAAGTATGTTGCCGTACTGTTTTCAGATGCTATTCAATATATTCATCAGAGGCCTCGTACTAGTTGTCTTCATTCCTTGGAGTAACATAATTTGTCGATATTAATAATGCTACTACAAATATAAATCCCGCTAAAAATAAATCAGTAACAGGAGGACGTATAAATACTTTGCTGTTAGCATCTAGTCGAAATATTTCCTAATTGGGGTAATATGTTGTGCGGTAGGTACACCATGCTCCTTTATAATTAATACCGATTTTCTGAAGTGGACCAATGTGAAGCACCACCATTTCATCACTGTAAACAAATCATCTGTTTAAAAAATTATAGATCTTTCTTTCTCGGACCCCAGGAACTAGCATCTTAGTATATATTAACATCATGTATCGGCAGCTGCTACGCACAATCGAACGTACAAAACATATATTTCTAAAATGTTATTTTACTATTGCGTTATAAGTTATATTTTTGGACGTGAAGAAAGTGCAAAGTGCAAAGTGCACGGTGACAGAAGAAGTTAGAAACTAAATCTTTTCTCTTTATCTTGCGTTTTTGTTTATTCACATAAGCATTACTATTGCAAAATCAAACAACCATAGAAGCACTCTCTGTATTGTGATATATATGACAGCGACAGTTACCTCATCGCTACAAATTAACCTTATACAGCACATCGTCCTTTCTGCTATTCATTCTTTTAATACTCATTGTTTCAGGACGCATTCTTTTTTATGTGTCTCTCTGTGTGTGCGTATGTGTATTTAATAACGTTCAATTACATATTTATCTTTACACAAATTTATTATATAATTTTTCATTCACCTAGTGAAGTGTCATACATAGCTCACAGCTTTGTGAAAAAAAAATATACAGTTAATGCTGACAGGCCTAAAAAAATAAAACTGCATTTACGCACATAAAACTGCTAGAGAAAATAGTATCGATTGCATAAGATAGAAAATTGATATTTCGAAACATATAAGATGACCTGTCTTCGATCAATTCCAGAATCCTCTATCATACGTATTTTATATTCACTATTTTTATTTTACCTTTCGGAATTTTATTTTGGACATTTTTTCCTTTATATTTCTCAAACTATTTTCTTCGATATGCAACCATGTAACTGTATATATAGTATCGATGACGGAAAATAAAATGAAAATGTAGCTTCACTTCATCTTTTCTCCTCTAATCTAATATCAAAACCCAATATCAGGCTATTCAAAATTTCCCAAGCCATTATACATCACTTCAGTGAAATCAATGTCTCTCAAATACTGCCTCATATCATTGTCCAATGAAAAGCTCTGTTAAAAACTTCACCATCATATTGACTCAATAAAACAATGCCTGTCAACCTGCAAGAAATATTGCCTACATTTCCCACCATTTATACACTGCCATCTTAAATGAACGTAATCGCTTACAAAGTGCAGTGTCTATAAAAGACAGTTTGATCACAGGGTGGTCAGGTCAAATACGATAGAAAAGAAAGTTAACAGCATCGTATTGACCATCATTGCAATCATCGTTTATACAGAGATTACATACCGTATGTATTGTCTCGGACTGGTAGGCTGTGCGGTAAGAAAATTTCTTCCTGAATAAATGTCTTCGTGTTCAGTCCTTCATCATGGCAACTTTGGCAAGAACTTTCTACTAAGGCCTGAGCCAACTAGACCATTGGTTCACACCAAAAATAGGCACCAGCACTTAACATCGATTGTTGATGTGTTTCGTTGTCGAAACTGAATGGTTCAGCAAAACAGACGTTACAAGTAGCAGACGTTACAAAATGTCAGGTCATCCCATAAGTTCTGTCCGAATTTTGAATAAAGAAAACAAGTGATCAAATGTTATATATATAAAAAATGTAATCATCAATGTAGTTTCCCTGATTATCTATGACTTTCTTCCATCTAATTACAAACTTTTCAGTTCCATCAATGTAAGACTCATTTGGCTTCAAAGCGAAGAACCCTGAAATGTCAGTTTCGACCACTTCCTGGCTTGCGAAAGTTATGTCCCACAAATGATTCTGTAAACTACGAAACAAATGGTAGACTGAAGGTCAGGCGAATGAGGTGGATGAGGAATTTTTCCCAACCAAGCTTTCAGCCTTCTGTGATGTGATTTTTCCAGTGTGGGGTCGCGCATTGTCCTGTTGAACCATCGCTCCTTTGCGATTCACTAAAGCGGTTTTTTTTCTTCCATAGACTTCAGCATTGATTGTTGCATTAGGTGGTAACAATCCAAAGTGAATTGCGCCTAATATGGCAAATATGTCAGCATAAAAGTTAATAGAGGTTGAATCCTTTTTTCTGCACCTACATGATAACATTCGATGCCAAATTTTGTCTCTTTTCAAGTGAAGTAGCTACTAGTTACATTTGCAGTCTTTTGTGAATAACCAAATGTTAGTTTACATAGAACGAAACAAGGGGGTAATTAATTATAAGTGCTGAAATTAACGCATTTAAGATTTCACAGCTCTAGCATCACTCACTCATAGTCAGCCTATAAATTTTTCAGCCCAATCTCGTATGATAGCATATAAGAAACATAATATTAAATCTAGGGAATCATCTTAAAATCAACTTTGAAAATTAGAGTATACTATAAATAACAGGCCTAACTGTGTACATTTTATATCAGGTATTTTCTATCGAAAAATACACCCAGACTAGTGTCACGGCGGCATGAGCCAATACCGTAGATGTGGACGTATAGATCTCAAATTCTCTAATACATAGTGACATACAAGATCGTAGTCAACCATGTGCATCTATTTGCAAAATAAAATTGTAATCTTGAATTAAGTAGTATGGTACGGCTATAGGAACTATAAAGTATATGTAATCCTTCAGTTGCGCATAACTGGTGTGAAATATAGATCTTTCAAATTAAGACACCGCATGCGTGAGTGTGAATCTGTGAGTTCGTTTGTATATTTTGTATATGTTACATTGCGATACAAGAGATATTGAAATATAATACATGTGTCGCAATGTATAACGTGTGAATAACGATTTGCGATACCACACTTTTGGCATAATCATCCTTTATTATAAACACTCTGTTGTCTTATCAGCATCCCATCAGCGATCTTTCACTAAATGATATCTAACATAGCTGCGGCTTCACCTGCATTATGCGATTCGAATTTGTAATACCTGAACTATGTGGATCTCTTTCAGATGTATTGATAAGCAAGGTTAAATTCATTTCAATTCTAAACTGAGAACTCTTCACACCAACTTTTCAAATAACTAGCTTGGGTTGAGTTCATTTCCTTTTCATTGACTCTTTAACTTCTCTTAAGTGATGTTTGCTAATCCCACTTTTCTGCTTGAAAATGGAAAATGATGAAAAATCCAGCGATCAATTAGAAGATTAATTCCACCATGAATTAAATCCACAGAACAGACAATTTACTGATTAGGGTCTGTAGATTAAAAATAGATCCAAAATACCTCCAAAGTTTAGTGCCATGTTAGTGATCAGTTGCATGCTAACCACCAAGAGACTTTCAAATGAAGCAGCTTGTTTAAATTCTGTTCTTCTGTATATGTAGGCAAAACATTTAACACATTACGGAATTTTCATTAATTGCATATATTTATTTGTGAGAATATATATTTACAGCCATCCTCAATACTTCGAGTATCGCAGACATATGCAATAAAATGAAGTTAATGTTAAATGAGATGAAATTACTCAGTTTTTATTACGCCATTCTGGTTAAAAATATAATGCATTGAAATACACATCTAATTAGTATTTCCGGAACAAATAACTGGATTTGGACTCACACATTTATATTTACAACTTATAAAAATCTACTAATGACGAAAAGCACTATAGTGGGTAGATTCAGAATATTTTCTCTACCTTTCTTTTTTATTTTATATGTATGAGTGCGTGTGCATGACAGTCTATGTGAGTATATCTGTCTATTTATCTATCTAGCTGTCCGTCTATGTATTTATCTATATATCTATCTATTTATCTATATATCTATCTATCTATCGATCTATCGATCTATCTCTCTCTCTCTCTCTCTCTCTCTCTATCTCTCTCTCTCTCTCTTTATATATATATATATATATATATATATATATATATATATATATATATATATATATATATACATAAGCACATATATAACTACTTATATGTTATATATATACATATATATATATATATATATATATATATATATATATATATATATATATGAATACACACACATACACACACACGCACAAACATACACACATACACACACACACACACACACATATATATATATATATATATATATATATATATATATATATATATATATATATATATATATATATACACACACATATATGCTGGTAGTTATAATTTTTATTAATTTCTTTAAAATGTTTCTGCTTGAAAGGTGCGCTCATGCTTATATATATCTAAAAAAAATTATATATCGATATATATCAAAATGTGATCGTGGTATAGTGTTAGTTTCTGTCTTTGCAATTCCATTCACCTATCGCAATAATTCTATTAGCTGTTATTAAGGAATCATTGTTTCACAGACGTATTTGATCATTTCAACCATTTTTCTACGCACATATCTATTTCCTATACTTCAATTTATACTTACATTAATGTTTTATTCTTTGCAATTTTAATATTTTTTTTTTGTAAGTACGACATTTAAAAAATGTTCATCTGTATTATTTTATCTTTGATGAACATGTATGAACTTTTGAGTAGAAATTACACATCTTTAATTCTGCATATATTTTCAAATATCCCTTATGCGGCCAATGGCTTAACGCAGAAAATACGTTTTTTTTGTTTCCATTTAAAACAAAACAAAGACTCGTTCAAAAATGTCTTTATAATACTGCACCATAGAGCATAAATGAGGGTGTCAATAATATGCAAGTCACTTTCAATTTCAATTTATTTGTAGCAGTGCTTCTTATTATTTTGTTACGATTAACGTTAACTTATAGTTGTTTAAACGCCGATTGCCTTTCCCAGCGACAATATTTTCCGCATTAATCTTCTCTGTAAATATTAAAGATCTTTTGCCTAGGGAGTTTCCAAAATTGTGTGTTTATGGGAGTAATGTAAGTTTCTGCTGTTCTTCTGTAGTGTGATCTCAACTCTGATGAAGCAGAAATATAGCATGAAGTTAGTTGAGTGAACGATTAGGCATCAGGGAAATACTTATTGTCACAAATATACCATGCTACAACTTAGCTGAAACCTGTATTATGTACATGCAGATGTAGTCACTAGCACTATAGAGTTCAATGTGTGCTGAAGCACGCACGTCGATGAAGTATACATGTTGGTAGTAGGTAGGAATGTCTTTGTAATCTGCAACCTAGCTGACTAAGATATTACTTTTCATCTTTAACTAAAGACCATTATTACATAGAAACTAATTCTTATATAATATTTCCTTGAATGATCCATTTACACTTCTATGCTTCATTTATATAACATTTTTTTCTTCATATTGCCTTCCCTATACAACATGTGTCTAGTTTTACTAAACATTATATTTTTCCATAAATCGTTATTCTTTCTTTTTAAGTTGCCTCAGTGTGATCTGAGACAAGTAATTTTTTTTTATATATTCTACAATTTCCGGAATGTCTGCCTTATATTTAATTCAATTTCTGTAATATACTTTGTATTTCATTTTTCATGTTATCTATGATAATGTATTTCTCTTAATATTATAAAAAAAAGAACTATTTCTGTTTTAGCTAAAGTTTCAGCGTTTTATCATATATTCCACGGTGACTAGCTATTTCTTTCCTTATCTAATATTTCCCCTCCTTTATTTTTCTGTTTGAAAATTTATGCTGTGGTGCATATTATATGTGATTTACATAGGTTATATCAATGCTGTCGCTTGATTTGTGAAGTATTTCCTTTGTTCTCATCTGTAAGTGCTATTTTAGGAATGTGTGCTCTTAGTACACAACTGTTCTCGTATTTCTCATTACTTTTCTTCGTACACATTACTGCACCACTTTTCAATTTTATTGCTTCTAACAGCTTCTCTTATGTATTCTCTTTTGCTAATATGTGAGAGACAGAGAGACAGTGGCAATAATATTTACAAAACCTCGAAATTTCCCAAGATCGATGCCGTTTATATTTAGTTTGAATCTCTACAGATCGACGTCTGTGTAGTGATAGAATTCCGAAAGCTTGTATTTCTATACAACATTGATTCAGCTAAACATTTAGTGCCGTTTTGGGTAGAGTGTAAGATTTTGTAAAAGTAGAAACAAAGAGAGTTGACTAGTGACTCGTAGCATATGGGAGGTATTAGTTCTATCTCTTAAAAAGAATCGACTCTGTATTGACGGATATATATATATATATATATATATATATATATATATATGTCTGTGTGTGTGTGTGTTTGTGTGTGTGGGTGTATATATTTCTTTTGACCCCCTTCGATTATACTGACCATGGGATTGCACCTAGAAAGTTACCCTCCGAGGCACATGTCTGGGCAAGGTTGTTTGTGGAAGACCACCAGTCGCTCATGCATAACAGCCTCCCCTCTCCACGCCACCAATATTATCCAAAGCAAAGGTAAATGCCTATAAAGCTTGGCACCAGTGACGTCGCAGCTCATTTATTAACATGCAAGTGGCTGAGATCTACACAGACACGTATACCCTTAATGTAGTTCTCGTGGAGATTCAGCTTGACAGAGAGTGTGACATTGCTGGCCCTCTGCAGCCCACTGCTTTGCTTTACAATGTATTCATTCAATTGTCATTGCACCAATAGAAACTCTAGTGTCGTCTGCATAATGAGCTGCTAGATCATAATTGATAGTTACTTCATAAATATTGCTTCTATGAGCTGTTGCAACTGTTCTTCGTTATGCAGTGGAGATCCTATTCTTCGTTAGCCGTGCATACCTCTGTTTATCAATTTGAGATGCTCTGGCTTTTGTAATGCACAGTTTGTTCGTTTCTTGTTATGCTTCCCTTTCTGCATCTGTCTCTTATTCCCTAGCCAGGGACATTCTTTTGGCTAACCTCGAATTATGGACAAATTTGACGCTCTCTTTGTAGGCATGGTTGTTTACGTATACAGATATACACAGCTGCAGAAGATAGGAAAAAAGAAAATAACTGAGTAACGGAAATTTTATTTCTTAATACGACGGGCAAAAACTAAATGTGTGTGTGCGTGTGTGTGTGTGTGTGTGTGTGTGTGTATGTGGGTGTGTGTGTGTGTGTGGGTGTGTGTGTGCGTGTGTGCGTGTGTTTGAGTGTGCACGCGTGCATTTATATGTATGTGTGTCTGTGCTTTTCACTGTCATACCGTCTGTTGAAAACTGGTCTTGGTTGATTTATTTCCCTGAAATTTAACAGTTCTGCTAAACTAGCCAATAGAATATGAACCTTACTTATAAAACTACTAGATTCGACTTCGTGACTAAAATCACTTTGCAGAAAGTGTATAAGCATGGCTGCAGTCGAGAAGGATGTAAAAGCTAAAATACTCCTACTGGTGTTTAACGTAAAACGAAATCTTTTTATATATACCATGTGTTGAGTATGTCTTATCCACTTCATTAGAACACAGGGAAAATCAAGCAGGAAACCATTCTTAGCAATAAAAATTCTATTGGGTTCGCAAATAAGTTCCCGCCGTTTTTTAAAAGTGTGGCATTTATTGCGTTTTTAAATTTTGGAATCTATTTTTTTCGAGAATCTTTCTAGGTAATTTTACTTAATTGTTGTTTATTTTCCGATCATTAAAATGGAATGTCAAGTTAAGAAAAACGAGCATTTTCGACACCTCCTTCTTTTTGCTTTTAATCAAGGTTCTAAGGCCACAATAGGTGCTCGCGACATTTGTGCTGTGTATGGAGAGGTTGCCATAGCTGAAAGAACCGCTCGTGATTGGTATGCCATGTTCAAAAATAGAAATCTTTACCTCAAAAACGCACTTCGTTCTGGCCGTCCAGTTGACTTCGATGGAGAGCGATTAAACCAATTGTTGCAGGAAAATGTTCGTGAAACGACAAGGGAACTAGCAGAGAAAATAGAATGCTCCCACGCCGTTATAGAGAAGCATCTTCATTCGATGGGAAATTTCAGAAGTATTGAGCATGGGGTTCCGCATGCTTTAAGTGACAAAAACAAAAATCAACCAGCCACAATCTCCGCTGGTTTGCTTGCTCGTCACCGCTCAACTCATGGACGCAATCAATGATTTCTTTACCGAATGGTTAATGGCGACGAAAAATGGTGCATGTACATCAATATGAAGCAGCGTAAGGAAAGGCTGAGCCCCGGTAAACAAGTGACACCGCGCGCGAAACTAGATCTTCATCCGCGTAAAACGATGTTGTGCTTATGGTAGGATGGGATTATCCATCACAAATTGCTTGAACAGAACTAAACGATCAACGTGAAACTCTATGTTCAACAGATGGAACGACTCAGCACGGTTATTCAAGAGAAAATACCTAATCGTCAGCATGGAGTTCTTCTGCTGCATGACAACGCTCGCCCTCATATCTCCAATATGACCAAGGAAGCTATTCAAACGCATGGCTGGAACGCGCTGCCACATCCGTTATTCTCTCCTGATTTGGCATCAACGGATTTCCACCTCTTTCGATCTCTTTCGCGGAGATTCATTGAATAGTGATGCAGAATTGAGAGTTTGGTTGGATCAATTTTTCGAAGCGAGATCGATTGATTTCTACCAACGTGGTATTGAAAATTTTGTTGAACGTTGGGAAAAAGTTGTAAACAAAAAGGGTGAATACATTATTGATTAATAAGTTGTTGTTTTTATTAAACTTTTTAACAATTTTAATTTAAATGTGGACGGGAACTTAGTTGCCAACCCAATACATTATGTTGATTATATTTCTCTAATATCAGAGGCGATTTAAGGAGCTACTAATATATTTTATAGTGCAGTATAAGCTTTCAAGTAGCATTGGTCACCATTGTTTTCGCTGGAAATGCAAAATTCAACAGATTACACTCGGATGATATAATTGCCTTATAATTTGTAAGCTCGATATAATCTGTAATTGCTTTCATGTATCTCGGGAGTTAGATAGTGTGCACAATGGCAAATATGAAGACATTTCATCAGAGATTAGTTCGCATATAAACTTTTCGACATAATGCAGAAATCTAAGCTATCGGGAAAATCTTAAAAGGAATCACTTCCGCAAGGTTCATGTGGTTGAGATGCATTATGGATCTTCCACTCGAGCACTTCTGTATGTCAACACAGGCAGCGCGTAATTCAGATTGTCCTTGAAACAGCACCCTCCATTACGGTTGACACTGTTATAGAAATACAGAAGAACAACTTAGTGATGATTCATATTGGGCATTGCTTAATCGGCGCATTACATTTTGTTGAACACAAAGGCACATAAGAATTTCAACCAGATGATGATATTGATAATGATGGTAATGTTGATTATACACGTTAAAAATTTCGATTTCACTGTACTATTTACTTTATAGAACATATATATGAGATTGATTAAAAGCCCTTGTTGCTCGATCGACACGCTCTCATATGTGGGTACGTGTCCTCCTGTTTGCGTTTTCTTTATACAGTTTATCCAAAAATCAACACCGCCAACACTTTTCATTTCTGACGGTAATTTCGCGATTTGTTGATTAGATTTAGAACATTACCTGCTCGTCTCCATATGATAAGCTACACATTTAGAGTCAATGTATTCTAATAGCTGCAATATAATGAATAAATACAGTAAAAGGTTTAAAACATTTTGAATGTTATAATGTTGGTTACGTTTATATAGCAATGCATTAAATAATGACTGTCTCTGATTCTGTCCAATTTCATGAAAGAAATATGGAATATTAAGAAATATACAAAATACATTTTTCTTTCTTTTGTATTTATGGCATTCCCGTATTGCTATGATAACAACATTGGCAAAAATAGAAATTTATATTAGTGCTGTCTATGCCATATATTTATTATTTTCTTGTTTCCAAGAGATTAATGTGATTTTTTTCCCCTGTGTTACACCTGTTGTGTATTTGCGTTCCACAGGTCTCTACTACGTTATCACTTGGTGGATGTTATAATTGTATTTGTCGTAGGTTTTGTTTTCTTTTCTTTTTAGTGTGTAATAGATATAGTGCTACTTCTGTTCATAGTGTATTTTCAATTGTTTTTTTTCATTAATTTCTGTAACCTTTGCGTTTCATACGCAGTGTGTGATTTGGGTTATGTGCCTTAAAGTCAAGTTTAAAGACAAGCGACAGCTGTATGAAATACGTAATAGGAAAATTTCCAGGGTAGCCACTGCACTAATTACTTCATTAGAGTTTGCATTTAATATATGTTGTGCGGTTGGTACTCCATTTCGGGGTCTGGTCGTAATTGTGAGGAATATGGTATATTATTAGATAGCAATATGACCTGTACTGTTGTAGAGTGTATATTTTTGAACTCGATTGATGGTTGATACCGCTTGGCATCGATTATGTTAGTCTATGTATTATCATATTCTTTGAGTTGCTGATTTTGTAGAGCATAACTTATGTTATATTGATTCGTAGCTGCGTGAGTTGTGATATATAGTGTTCAGTGGTGAATGCATATAGTGTGCAAACTCTGCAGAGTATATACGCGGATATAAACGAATTTGGATATAACCAGGCAGCCGGAACTAAAGTAACATTTCGTGTCATTGAACTGGTTTCATAGAATGTTATCATTGACAGACTCTGAAGCGCTGAGCTGGCAGAATCGTTAGCACGCCGGACGAAATCTCTCACGACATTTCGTCCGTCTTTATGTCCTGAGTTCAAATTCCACCGAGGTTGACTTTGCATTTCATCCTTTCGGGGTCGATAAACTAAGCACCAGTGAAACACTGGTGCCAATGTAGTCGACTTCTCCCACAAACTTCAGCCCTTGTGCCTACAGTAGAAAGGATCATTAATAAACTCGATTTATATATTTCCTCATTCATTGTTTGTGTGTTTTTAATTACCTATGATTAAATATCCATCCGAGGAAACTACACTAAAACCTTCTCTTTCTTATGTCTTGTACCCATCCCACGAAGACAGACTAAATGTCGCTAAGTGTTTGGTGTGACATACTAATGGTTCTGCCAGCTCACCGCCATGTGGCTAGATCAGATTTCAGCAATCTATGTTTTGAGGGAAATACATAGAAACCACTATATGTTCAATTTACTGTGCTTTGATGGGTGACAAAAATAGCGGACAATCTCTTAAGCAAAGCATTATGTTTTGTCGCTCACTCAACAAAAACCCATTCAGGAGTTTCGCTTTAGCGCTTACAGTAGAAAATTTTGCAACTTAATGTAGCAGCCAGGTTTTAGATATAGGGTTTAGTGTCAAAATCGCAAGTATGCAAATTCAGGGACCTGTTGCGATGACAGTCTATTTCTTGGGGAACTATGTATATATATGTGTGTGCGCGCACGTATATATATATATATATATATATATATATATATATATATATATATATATATATATATATATATATATATATATATATATATATATATATATATATATATATATATATATATATATATATATATATATACATATATATATATATATATATATATATATATATATATATATATATATATACATATATATATATATATATATATATATATATATATATATATATATATATATATATATATATAATATATATATATATATATATATATATATATATATATATATATATATATATATATATATATATATGTATATATATATGTATGTATATATATATATGTATATATATATATTTATATGTATATATATAAATATATATATATATATATATATATATATATATATATATATATATATATATATATATATATATATATATATACATATATATATATATATATATATATATATATATATATATATATATATATATATATATATATATGTATATATATATATATATATATATATATATATATATATATATATATATATATATATATATATATATATATATATATATATATATATATATATATACATATATATATATACATATATATATATGTATATATATATATATATATATATATATATATATATATATATATATATATATATATATATATATATATATATATATATATATATATATATATATATATATATATATATATATATATATATATATATATATATATATATATATATATATATATATATATATATATATATATATATATATATATATATATATATATATATATATATATATATATATATATATATATATATATATATATATATATATATATGTATGTATGTATGTATGTATATATAAATGTACGCAAACTTAATACCAAATTATACGAAATATCGTAGCGGTTTTCTCCTAAGCTAAGTTTTCTAGTTTTCCAAATAACCATTAAATAACACACGCACGAATAGCGAATGAATGACAGGAACATTTTGAAAGCTGTGAGATTTCATAACAATGATCTATATCGATATTTTACTGTCAATTATTTTGACGAGACGAAGGATGATTCATAATCTTCCAGTGGTGCGTGGCAAACAACGTTGTGTTTGTCGACAGAGAAGTCACTGTCATTATACAGTAATGAGGCTTATTCAGGTTAATTATGCTGCTGATGATGATGATGATGGTGGTGATGGCGAAGAGAATGGTGATGATAATGATGATGATGATGATGACGTTGAAGATGACGAAGAGGAAGGGGAGAGGCGCAACAGGACGTAAATGAGTGTAGAGGGATGAAGAGGAGCAAGAAGTAGGTGGAGTACGGAGATGATCTTAATAACAAGGTGATGATGATGGTGTTGATGATGATGATGATGACGACGATGACGGCGATGATGACGATGGCGGCGTTGGTGGTGGTTATGATGGGGATTGTGATAAAAAAAGTGATGATTATAATGATGGAATAGAAGAATGTGGGTTTAGTGACAGTGAGACGTATGTGGGTAATGTTACCCCTACTGATGCTGATGCTGATGTTGATGCTGATGGCGGTAGCAAGATAGCAAACGATGAAGTTAAACGTGATAACGTATATCAAAAGAAAAGGTGTTGAAGATGATTATATTTGTGGTGATGATTATGATGTTGAGTAGGCTAAGAATTATAAGAAAAAAAGATATCATTAATTGGTGGAAGTTAAAATGATGATAACCAGTGAAGAGAAGAAGGAAGAAAAGTAAGAATAAGAAGAGGGAGATGGTAAGGAGACGATGACTGCTATGATGGTGAGCATGACGATTACCGAAAGATGATTAGTTTTATGTTGATGATTATCACAATGACGACGTCCACGACTACGACAGTAATGATGTTGGGAATTATTTGTCTGGTCAGTGATAATGAAAATAATGGTGGTCATCGTAAAGGTTTCTATCTTTGTTATATCGAAGAAGGTCAGGATATTGTCCTTTCTCAGTAGTTTCTAAAACTAATGAAAAGCTAAAGAAAATCCTTTATACTATCCTGAATGAAAGTGACAATGGCTACGTAAAATATGTCTAGTTATTTAAAAATACACTTATATATGATATCTCCATACTATTCTGTGTTTAACAGGGATGGAATTACATGATTTCAAAATATATTTTGTAGGTTCTATATGTGGCTGAGATGTATGTTTCACAAAAAATGTGATTCTGGGCCTGTCTCTAGAGTGTATCAAACCTTTTTCAGCCGTTACCTCAGACGATAGATATGCTGTTATTTCAAATGTTAGTTTTAAGTCTGGAAGGTATAAATTTGTGACTGCGTATATAATATATGAATTTATTTTGTTTGAGGAAACTCGGTGAACGTTTCAAGCATAAATATTCGAACCGGTTAAAATGGTCCGTTTGAGTATAAAAAAGTAAAAAAACGATAGAAAGAAAATTGTCCCTTCTATTTTTCCCCCAAATTCACATACAGATGCACCTATGGGATATGTCTCGTCATAAAGGCTTTGCATCCTAACCACTTGTTATCAGTATCAACCGTACAGCATGGCACCTTGGGCAATTGTCTTTTATATAGGCTCGAGTCGAGAAAAGTCATCTGAGTTGGTTTGGTAGAGGGAAACTGTTTCCTGTTCCTGGATTGCAAACGCATACCATTCAAAGTGAGATGTAGTAATCCGGCTATTGGTCAATGATATACTGCTTTGATAATCAATGTTGCTATCATTTCGGAGAATTCTGCTAACATATCAATATATAGTCTTCGGCTCATATAGGCATATCCTTGCATCTGATGATACGTTGCGGTAGAGTCGTACGGCTTCTTGGGAATGTATCTTAGGTTATCACACAAAGAATGTTGCTCAAGGAGCTGCCTTCCAGGTCTTATGATGTTAACAAACTCGTGTATGCAAACTTCGTTAAGGGATGCACTTCGAGACTTGGTGGTTGAAATATTTTTCCGAAATGATATTAAACGAAATTCAAAGGCATTTTTTTATCGAGGTACAACTTCTCCGCCTTGTTTTCGTTTTAGGAAGAGAAAGTCTCCATCACTGTTTATGTGGAAATTATATTGTGCCTATGGGTATTTTTCGGGCCTACGTATTTTCATGAAAAGTTCTCCGTCTTTTGAGAAACTATTGTATCGTTTGAGTGAGATTAGTTAGTAAATTACTGAGCAGGATACCAATTGAAAAAAAAAAATTAACAGGAAGTTACATAATCACCTTCTATAAAGTTCAGCTGTTTGTTATATGAAGCAAGGCAGACAGGATTTATTGATTTTATATCATCGTTTATGTTTTCCAGTGCTTTGATAATAAAGTGTATATTTGTTCAGGAAAACATTTAATTGCATAAATATTTACATAGATAAACACATATTCGGGTGGGCTGAAATATCCATAAGCTAACTTTGAAGGAGTGGTTGTAGAGCATTGCATTCTTGTATGCATTTATTTTTGATTTTTCTTATTCATAGTAAGTTTAGTTACAAATGTAACTAGTAACGATTTCCATTCAAAATGAATAGCACCATGATAATATCAAGTACCTCCGGACGAAGGGTTTAACCGCCAAAGACGTTCATGGTTACATAATTGTTACATTAGGGGATGACACTGCAGCTATAAAAACAGTGCAAAGACACTGATTTTAGGAGGGGAAGTGAGATTCTTAATGATGACCAAAAGTCTGGACGTCCAGTAAGTGCCATCATTAAAGAAAAAAGTCGATAGTGTTCGCCCTGTGTTGTAGGATGACAGGCGATTGACGATAATTCAAATAACCAATACCATTAGCATATTCCGTGATGAATGTTTCTGCTTGATGGGTGCCATGTCTTCTGACGCCTTATCAACAGCACACCAAGCTTATATCTCAGGACAATCTGAGACGAAATACTTAGCAGTATTTTATCTACCGCTACGTTTTGAGTGCTTCGTGTTATTTCGTCGGTATGCACGTTCTCAGTTCAAATTCCACACGGGGTCGACTTTACCTTTCATTCTTTCGGGCTCGATAAATTAAATACCTTTTGAATGCTGGTGATGGGGGTCCATGTAATCGATTGACATAAACTTTAACATGAAAACCCTATCTAGAATCACAAATGTGATATGGACTCTATTTGTGAATCATTTGTCTGAGCAGTCAACTGCATTAGTGATTGATTAGTAATTTGTAATAAGGGCATAATATAGTGTATTTAAATGCAGTAAGATTTATTTGATGTAACTCTATTCATTACTCATATTCCTTACTCAAATTTTTGCGTTGTTACTCTGGTAGAATGCACATAAATATCGACAATGGCTTCAAACAGAAAAGAACACAAAGAAACTAAATAAGACTATATCCGTATGTTGGAGGTCAAATGAGTTTTGTTTTCTCGTATCTATCATGTTTATTGCTTCATCATTCACCTCTTTTGTATAGCGAAAAGATTTGCATGAAAGCCTTTTATACCCAGGTTTTGTACTTGGTATGGTGCTCAATGAGCTAGTCGTAAAATGAAGTTCCACAAAAGCTGGATATTTTATCAATTCAACGTAATGTCGTTGAATTCTCGTGCATTAACTACAATTATTTCTACTTCAGAAATATTCAGAATCATCTACTTAATTTATAGTTTATTGTTAACTACAACAAAAGATTTTACATACAGTGTACAGCCGATAACAATGATAGTATTTCTGATTATATTTATTTTCATGTACTATGTTTCTACATTCGATATTTACATTTCCTTTTGATAAACTAATTTCGGATATTTACGGCCAGTTCTTTTTATTGTAAACCCAATTTAATATGGAGGAAAGAGAGACAGGGAGTGAGTGTGTGGATATGTGTGTGTGTGTGAAATAGAGAGAGATAGAGAGAGACAGAGATACAATGAAATTGATAGAATGTATATATAAATTATATAATGTGAGAGGCAATGATAAAGCAAGTAAAACAGGATGGAGATTACAGAAAGCATTTGCACATTGATATAAACTTTGCCACACTGTAAGTGTGACAGTTGATGAACATATAACTGCAATGAAAATGATCGAACACTTGTTCATTTTGCAAATCCCAAACAATTTGTAGGATCTTTTTTAAAACGGGGGCCACATTTTTCATTAATGTTTCACGTAGTGTTTTTGGTACCGAAAGACTTTCAGACTTCGTATACTTATCTATTTTGTGTCATAGAACAGAAAAATATTTTTGTATTCGAATTTATTTCATGTAAAAAATTGTCTTATTTCGATAATTTCAACCAATCACTGACAAGTATTCAGTTGTTTACATTTACTCCTTTGGCTGATTAAGCCATAGCTTCGTTTTATTTGCTTTTTTTCATTTTAAATTTGCTTTTTTCATTTTCTTTTTTTTTTCTTCGCTTTATTTGCTTTTTTCTTTTTTAAATTTGCTGTTTTACCCTAAACCTAACCCTAAACCTAACCCTAACCCCAACCCTATCAACGATAGAATTGTTTCAGAATCGTTTGTTTATGTAGTCGGCACTTAATGTATATCGGCTGAATGGACGTCAGTGATTGGTTGAAATTACAGAAATACGACAAATTTAACATGGAATAATTTAGGGATTTCTTTTTTTTTTAAAGAAGACTAAGAGAAAAAATGTTTTATATGACACATTCTACCAGTGTTCCAAGTTTCAAAGTGTTTCGTTAATGAAAAATGTGGCCCCCGTTTTAAAAAAGATCCCATTTGCATTCATGTGCTGTATATCTCTCCGATACATGTTTTCAATAACTATACATTTACTTATTCAGAGTTGAATACATTTTCTTCAAGTATCTCTACCAATTATCGTAAACTAACTGCTAACTGTGTCTTCATATGCTCCATGCCATCTTGTTTCGGCATTTCTATGTTTCATATAAACAATTAGGCAATTATAATTGAGAAGTATTTGGTTGAAAAACAAGGCCATGTCAAATTTTTCGTTAAACTGAAATTTTGCGTAGATGTAGGATATAATTCATTGTTAAATTTGTCAGTTCAATCGCGATGTTGGAATCTTGTACAGGAAATAGGCTTTGTCAAAATAGGAATTAGGGTAGTCGAAAAGGGTTAACAAAACTCATTAAAAATAAATAACTTGATGCGACCCCCTAGTATATATGAAACTGAAAGCTTTATAGACATTCCCTGTATTGATGAATGCAAAATACAATTTTCCAAAAACAACACAAAAATGCAATGATATGTCACTCTTGGCCAGGTCCACCTTGGAAGACAACCAGTAAATGTGATACGCTATAATTTGTTCCAAGTTACTCGGATGTAGGGAACCTGCGATCTAGTACGTTTAATGCCGACGATCTTTAGTCATTTTCACGCCGAAAGAATCGAAATCTTGTAATAGTAATTATACGGTTAAACATTTTAAGTTTTCCTAAAAATGTATGTGAACATAAACAAATAAAATAACTATCATTAAATCTGACTGTAACACAAAAATATTTTCAAACAATATATTAAAAAACAGAATAAACAGTGACTGAAATTCTCGTCATCACTTGTGTCACAAGATCACATCCAAGCAATAGGACATTTGCATATCCGGAGGAATTTCAACCATGTTTCGTGGTCTGCTACCACAACAGTTCCTTTATAGGATCCAGTTAGCTCAAGACATCATCAGGAGGAACCGCGTCCGGTTTCGGCCCCTACTTCTCTACCATTTTGACGTATATATATATATATATATGTATATATATATATATATATATATATATATATATATATATACATATATATATATATATATATATATATATATATATATATATATATATATATATATATATATATATATATATATATATATATATATATATATATATATATATATATATATATATATATATATATATATATATATATATACAAACATAATTACATGCATATATGTATATGTATTTGTATATATGTATGTATATATATATATATATATATATATATATATATATATATATATATATATATATATATACGTGCACGTGTGTGTATGTGTGTATGCGTGCGTGTGTGTGCATGTACGAAGTGCATTTAGATTTCAGCTTTTTTTGTATTCGAGACAGTTATAACAGGGCTGTATTAATGTACATTTAGTATATCATTACTATACATGAAATAAGCTGACCTACCAAGAATTGTTACTTTGAATTGAAACAGATGGCTTTAATAGTAGCTTCAGCACATTATACAAAACTGGCTAGTTTACAGAAGACAGTGAAGATATGCTGATAATTGGAAGTTTTTATGTCATTGGTATTTATGTTATACTGACCAAAAAGTACTATAGAAATCTATGACATCGCCACTTTTTTTATGCATTAACTTGTATGTATGAGTAGTGAACGACGGTGAAGAAAGGTTACTTCGTGAAGATTTGGGAGAGTTTAGAAATAAATTTCATCGCAAATGTCCAGAGCATCTGAACCAAGGCAAAGCACCCTTTCACAATTCTATATATGTAACGAACTACTTTACAGAAATGGGCATAAATACTGCTTCTCTTCCTCCTCAGAATCCAGACCTGGATCTCTGTGAAGTTGTGTCCAAGAGTCATGAACTTTTAGGACCTCGGCGGGGCAATTAAGAAGCAACTGGAGCCCCACGGCAAGTACATTCATGTCAGCAGTGCCTATTTGAAGGAGATTAGAGTTTGTACTTATATGACTCACCTGAAAGATTTCTGGAATGGATATATATGCGTGCGTGTGTGTGTGTGTGTGTGTTTGTGGGAGCTGTGTGCGTGTTTGAGCGTTTGCGTGAGTATACACACATGTATATATGCATATTTATGTTTATGTATATGCTTTCTCATGCACTAATCTATTCGTTTCCTTATTCTAATAAGCACATTGACTTAATAACTGTAGAAAGTACCTTGGCTTAATAACTCTATAGAGTTAGGTAATTCCAAGTGCATATTATTTAATTACGTTTTTATATCCAAGTATGTGTGCATTACTGCTACAACTAGTAGTGATATTCATCGCATCACGAATATACTATTCATTTTTCCAGAGAGCCTGTGTGTCGAACAGGGAGATGACCAGTGAGTTGATCACCGAAAATGTTTTACGCAGTCATTTAGTAATTCATATAATGTATTCAAATGTTTTAGTGGTCTGTGATTGTTTACTCACATAATCGGTCACTACAACATCTCGAGCTACACGTTTGAAGATTATAATTGAAGTTACAATGATAGTTAAGCACCATATATCCCAACGGGGAAATTATTTTCATTCAATCTGCTAATTACGCACAATTACCCCACTATATATATATATATATATATATGTACAAAATCTTATGTAAATTGAAATTGATACTTTACACGCTAGAGATTACATTAACAATAGACATATGTTAATGAGGGGAAGCTATTATTTACTGCCGAGCGTGCCTTTCTCGCTTGTAGTACAATGGAAACAACTATTATTAATGGGTGTTTAAGGCAAAAGTAAGACCGAAATTTGGCGGAAGCAAATTGGCTCCGCATAATCCCATAATCGAGAAATACAAGTAAGATACAAGCCGTGTAACACAGCTGATTAGAAAAGCAAGACCAGTTCAGCGTTCGTGAGACATAGAGAGTGGCAGTATAATAATGATGGGTTCATATTTTGGCACAATGCCAGCGTTTATTGGGGAGGGGTTGAGTGGATTACTGCTAATAGAAATCGAGATTCTTGATTACAGTTGATGGAGATAAAGTCTGTTGTGATGAAAAACACGGTGTGGTGGACCATCGTTATAGAAAACCTCAAGCTTTTTTCCCCGTTGAAATATATCGTTGCAATAAAATTTCTAATGCTTTAGAATTTTTTCATAAAACGAAACTAATATCGTTACCGAAAAATAATCTGAATATTTTTGCGGATTGTCATACGGAAAAGAAATTGTTGTTGTTGGCACTCCGTCGATTACCATGTCGAGGGTTCCAGTTAATCCTATCAATGGAACAGCCTGCTCGTGAAATTAACGTGCAATTGGCTGAGCACTCCACAGGCACGTGTACCCTTAACGTAGATATTCAGCGTGACACAGTGTGACAAAGCTGGTCCCTTGAATTACAGGTACAACAGAAACAGGAAGAAAGAGTGAGAGAAGTTGAAGCGAAAGAGTACAGCAGGGTTCACCACCACCCCCTACTGGAGCCTCGTGGAGCTTTAAGTGTTTCCGCTCAATAAACACTCACAACGCTCGGTCTGGGAATCGAATATGCGATCCTGTGACCGCAAGTCCGCTGCCTTAACCACTGGGCCATTGTGCCTCCATTCGGAAAAGAAATAGGAGCGATAGAAAATGAAAGAGGGCTTTGTAAGATGAGTACAAATGCACACAAACAATATATACATGTATACGAGGGGATACACAAAAGAAACGGGAACTTTGCAAAATTATTTATTCTTTCAGATTTAAATGCGTATACTTTCACCGCCTACAAAATATTCTACATCCGAAGCAATGCATCGGACCAGGCGCAGTTTCCACTGTTCCAACCAATGCTGGGACTCTTGCGAAGCGAAGCCTATTAAAGTTTTCGATGCCAAACATCCAGATCAACTTCTAACTGTTCTTTCAGTTTACGACACAGGTGAAGAGAGAGCGTTTGATCTTCTGTGAGGAAGCGAGGCACAAGTTTTGCTGTAAATCTTTCATTTCCAGTTTCTCGCAGAAAATTCGTTGGCAGCATCTCCAGTGTACACCATTCATATCAACAAATGTATCAATAGTGAGTGGATTTGTTAGATGGAAACTGAAAGAAACCCGTCATATTTATATATATATACACGTATATATGTATGTGTGTGTCTGTGTGTGTTTGTGTTTGTGTGTGTGTGTTTGTGTGTGCGTGTGTGAATGTGTGTGGGTTTGTGTCTCTGTGTTTGTCCCCTCAACATCGCTTGGAAACCCATGTTGGTGTATTTATATCCACGTAACCTAGCGGTTCTGCAAAAGAGTTCGATGGAATAAGTACTAGGCTTATAAGTACTAAGTCCTGGGGTCGATTTGCTCGACTAAAGACCGTGCTCCAGCATGGCCGCACTCAAATGACTGAAACAAGTAAAAGAGTAAAAGTGAACCCATATACACACACAGACACACATACACTAACTTCACAAACGGCCGCAACAGCATCAACAATGCGACCAACAGCAACAACAACCAACTTGGCAGCAGCGTACGAGAACACACACACAGAGAGAAACAAGTACGGTATCAAAAGTCAAGGGTAGCAGCAGTGGCAAGAAGGGTGGGAACAGGGTGAGAGAAGGGTCATGGGGCAACTAAGAAGAACGATGGTAACGACGACAAAAATATAAATCGCTTAGCCGATATATACACATAAGTACACTTGTGAAACACATAGACGTGCGTACACATCATATAAAAAGAGAATGGACTAAGTGAGTGCACACGAAGGGGAAAGGTATCGCAAAAGAGGTCACCGATGTGTGATAAAAGATTTTCGGACAATAGGCACGAGTTTAAAATAGGAAGAGTAATAAACGAGTGAAGAACGAATATATAGTGCGTAAGTGTATTTGTCCCAAAAAAGATGTATCTATCTATCTATCTTTCTGCCTATCTATATCTACCTGTCTGCCTGAATGTCTATATCAATATCGTATATATATATATATATATATATATATATATATATATATATATATAAAAATAAATAAAAATAAATAAAAATAAATATATATATATATATATATATATATATATATATATATATATATATATATATATATATATATATATATATATATATATATATATATATATATATATATATATATATATATATATATATATATATATATTTATATGTATATATAAGCAAATAGTAAATGAGTATATGCATATATAGGTACAGGTATGTGCATACCGACATCCACCTGTATGTATAGGTGCATATCTGGGTACAGGACATTGCAAACAAAACGTAGACAAGAAAACAAGAAAACACACAAGCCACATAGAGAACATTTTCCTTCATCAGCTACCCCCATTTTAACACCGGTGTTTCGAAGAGCTATATATATATATGTATATATACATAGAGAGAGAGAGAGAGAGGGGGGGGGGGGAGAAAGAAAGTGAAAGAAAGGGGGAGAGAGAGTAAGATAGAAAAACTGGCAAAGGGAGTCTATCTAATCAGTAATACATGAAAACCCATAGAGATTTTCCGATACAGGTGAAGATGTGTCTATCATTATTTTCTACTTAACGGTCACTGGTATATCATGCCACGCATATTTCATTAGTAGGAGAAAAAAAGAGACAACGATACTAGTTTGACGAATATATGCATATATACTTGCAAGTATGTCTACCTGTTCTTATCAATGGACATATATGTAGAGACATACACACAAGTGTATACGTTTCTGCATTTCTACCTGTCTCTCCCTTTCTCCCTGTCACTGTCTAATCTCTCTGTCTCTCTCTCTGTCTCTCTCTCTCTTTCTGTCTCTCTCTCATTCTGTCTCTCTCTCTCTCTCTCTCTCTCTATCTATCTATCTACCTATCTATCTATCTATATATATATATATATATATATATATATATATATATATATATATATATATATATATATATATATATATATATATATATATATATATATATATATATATATATATATATATATATATATATATATATATATATATATCAGTTCCTGTATGTTTGCATATATGTACACACGCGTGCACACACATATATGTATTGAAAGTCCCTGAATGGGAGTAGGGGAGACAAGAATGTGATAGCATGTTTCAGTTTAAGAACCAACAGATTCTTGTAGAAAACTCGTTTAGAATTACAGTTCTAATCTAAGACTGTTACCCAGCAGAGATCGAAATATTAACCTGAACGCATTGACATGGGAATTTTCATTATATATCGCGGTAGGAAGAAATGAATATATATGAACCAGACGACTACATGGAGAGGGGGTATTCTTATTTCCATATTGCCAATCTCAGTATTGGTATAAATGACACACAGGAAATTGAAACGAGTTGGATATACTATTAATAAGTGACAAAGAATTCCTGGAGGTTTGCTATTATTATCGGCTAGTTCATCAACACAGTGACCATATTGAACTCATCGCTCGTAAGTCACGTACACGCACATTCAAATACGTACACACGGTTGTGAACAGGCACACACTATACACCCATATATATTTTTAAGCACACATACACACACACATATATATGTGTGTGTGTCTGTGCGTGTGTGTATATGTATGTATATACATATATATGTATATGTATATATATATATATATATATATATATATATATATATATATATATATATATATATATATATATATATATATATATATATATATATATATATATATATATATATATATATATATATATATATGCATATGTATATATATGTATATGTATATATATATATGTATGTATATATATGTATATGTATATATGCATATGTATATATGTATATACATATATATATATATATATATATATATATATATATATATATATATATATATATATATATATATATATATATATATATATATATACATATATATGTATATTACATATACATGTATACATACATACATTCATACAAACATACATACTGAGATTCTCGAGTAGAATAGGAATATGAATTCCAATTGCCTGTCTCTATCTCTTATCTCCAATGATGAATGTTAGAAATACATCTGAATTGATGAGAAATTTTCCTATGCAGTTACTTTGAGTAAAAGTCTATTGATAAAAGAAAACTTCATTAAAGTTAAAATTTCATAGAAGACAAATCTGTCTGCGTTCAATAAAATGAAATCTCACCAAAACGTCTCTTTCTTTTTTTTTCTTTTTCATAATATACCAGTTCTACAATGAATATTTATTTTATTTGCAAACCAGTAGAGTGATTACGGTGCATAGATATCATGACTATTAAAATACTAAAGCCTGGTGAATACCACGTTAGATGTTAAAGATATTGCTTCAGGAAGAGGCATATGGCCGCTGTGTACCGCATTGTCGTAAACAATAACTAAAGAGCAGTAGAGAGTGCAATGTGTTCCTTACATGTTTCCTTGCTTATGAACTAGGCTTCAGCTATAATAACGTTACACTTATCAGAGACAAGATCAGAAAGTCGTCTTAGTTTGTAGTTATTCCAAGTGAGCAAAATGGAGTAAGAATGATATATCAGAGGAAACATTTCGCATAGGACAAGCTAGAATGAAACTAACATCATGGGCAACTGTAGTAAACCCACAATCAGAAATAGGAACCACAGATATGCCTATGATAGATCTGCGGGGAAGAAGATGTCACGGACAAATGTGGATTGTGCCACGCCAAACTTTTTTCAGCAGGGTCCTGCTAGAACCTGGCCTACTTGCCCTGATACTTCAACGAAAAGAAGACCGTAAGCAACACCTCTAAATACCATCAAAATAAAACACATCTGGTGCAGTATTCACAGGCTTAGTGGCACTGTGTGACAAGTGCTTTTTACTCGGGTTTACAAAAGCCTTGTGAGAGGGATTTTGGTAACTGAAAGAAACCCGATGTGCCACCGAGTGCATATATATATATATATATATATATATATATATATATATATATATATATATATATATATATATATATATATATATATATATATATATATATATGCGTGTGTGTGTGTTACTGCCAATCCCTATATATTTATGATTATATATATATATATATATATATATATATATTTATGATTATATATTTATGATTATATATATATATATATATATATATATATATATATATATATATATATATATATATATATAAATAAATATATATATATATATATATATATATATATATATATATATATATATATATATATATATATATATATATATATAAATATGTATATATATATAAATGTATACATATATATTACCGAAGAGGTAAACTTACCAATAGCGGTTGTGAAACGCTAATGGGTGAAAATACCAATGAAAACAAACCCCCACGCACACGTACACATATGCACACACACACACACACACACACACATATACACACACACACATACACACACACACACACACACACACACACATATATATATATATATATATATATATATATATATATATATATATATATATATATATATATATATATATATATATATACATACATATATAATGTGCTACTTTCAGTTTGAGTGTACCACCGTCGAGTATTTGGTCGAACCAAATCTGTAAAACAAGACAGTTTCCCAAGGTGCCCCATACAGGGACTGAAATTAATCATGAAGTATCTTGTAGCTTCAAGTGTTTAAAAATATGATTGTTTATACTTAGAATAACATTGTAGATTAAGTGTGAGTGGCTGGATCTCGCCGGTTTCAGTATAACATAGGAATAATATTTGGGCCGCATGTGGCCGGACTAAATGCTGAATGGTTAAATATGTCTAATTCAAAAACAAACTAAACCTTCTAAGCGAGAATGGACGTAATTTTATCCTTTTAATTTTTCTCACGTTAAAATTTACGATAAGCCAGAAATGGCAAGTGTCAAATATAGATGTATTTGAAGCGAGTTTACTTTACAAAAAAGAATATATAATAAGCCGAGCGACAAAATCTTTAATTCGAATATAGATGTATTCAGGAATCTTCACTACATACAGGATTATGCATATGCAGCCTGAGCAAATGCTTAAACTTGTAAGAGAAACTGCTCTACTGTCTTTTGTTCGTAAACATATTTATCAATAGATAGATTAAATAGATTAATTTCTACAAATATCTACAACTAAGAGTATAATTTCTCAACGTGAATATATACTATATTCCCATCTCTGATCTCCGGGCCGTATGATCAACCGTATTTGAAGCAATAACGTTTACACCTTAAAGGCAGAAATATAAATCCATTGTGATTAAATGGTTAAGATGAAATATAAAATGTATATGCACAGCACACTGAAATGATGCAACGATCCTTAAGTGAAATATCTTTGAAGAAAAGTCTGTAATGTTTATAACAACCTATGGATTACAGTAGGTAATAGTTGTAAAGAAAACATAATACCTTAAGAAATCTCCACCTTTGAACATATTTCATCGAAACCATGCAATAGTAATATCAGTGGATCCGCAATCTCCTTGTAATGCTTATTTGACGAACAAATCTGCTTGCGTTATTACTGTGTATTCCACACAAAACAGCTCACAAATACACGCATCTTGTCGTTTCGATTTTAACTCGATCCATTTCTCATTTTCTCCGCAACGATTTATGTAAACCTCTTCCCTATCACCGTTTTCCTCGTAATCATTATGTTTTCTGCAACATTATCATATGTTTTGTTTTAATACCGACTCTCTGAATAGATTTCTTTCATGTTTGTGATGTGAAGCTGTGATTTTGGAGATATGTGTCTCCTATTTATAATAGTCTGACCAACGATTCACAAGTCACCACTTTCCGTACCATAGTACTGTTCATTTCTAAACATAGGTATGGTAATCTACAAGCTATGTGATATTGTTTCGTTTTCAGATTTATTTGATACAACATAATTGTCAAGATTTTTTTCTGATCAGATTTTGCATGTCATGAGAACACGACCTTTTCATTACTGCATTTTTAATTCAATGAAAATATTCCTCCTTTTCACGGAGAGTGTCTAACAATTACCAGTAATATTTTGTTTCAATTCATTTACCTAATTTTCATAATTTACATAACTCAAAACCTCAACCATTACTGAAATGCTGGTTTCAAATTTTAGCAGAAGGCCGGTAAGTTCGGGAATAGTATTCAACGGATACTTATCTGATCGAACCCGAAATGATGCAAGGCAAAGTTAACCTCGGCAGAATTTGAACTCAGAATATGAAGACGAACGAAATGCTGCTAAGCATTTTCGCCGTTGTGCTATCGACTCTGCCAGCTCACCTCTTGCTTTTATATATGTTTTTGACTATAGTATGTTTTCTAATCGAGAGAAAAATAAATTGAAGCAATTTCGTCAAAATATATTACATGGTTAAAAATCAAAACTTCATACACTATTATAATAAATTATAGTAAGAATGAAAGTTCAGTAGATGTCGCCGTGTCTGCTACCACAGAACATATTACTTTGTAAGCAAGATTATTCAGTTTTTTTGTAAAAATTAAGGGATTGTTTTTAAAGTTTCTCCATTTTAATTAGAAACTTACAGACTTAGTAGCTGTTCTCCCACCAAATAAAGACTACCTTTAAATTCATTGCATATTTTTTGTTTTATTTGTGTAGGACATTCAGTAAATCTCCAGTTACTTAAGTCACCATATCATATAATCTAATTGATGTATCAATGTCATTAATCTTTAGAGATTTTTGTTTCATCGACATTCACTGCTCATTATCATTAAACATGAAAACTATGGGCTAAACTAAAATTCTTAAAACGTTGTCATTTAATGCAAAGTAATGAAGGCGACATCGATATTAGTTAAGATATATCTTATATACTATACAAATATTATCAACTCCTGAGATCACACGAGGCTATCGTAATAAACCATTCAATAACATGATAAACGATAGCAAAGTAATGGAAGCACTTCTCAAACAGGAAGCAATCCGATATTTAGTCACATACATCGCTAAAACTAGTTGTTTAAAATAGAAGCACTTTAAAGTAATGAATACATAACGACTAATCTGTTAAATGTGCTAGCTCACATGTTCAGATTTTCGACAGAATTATGATTTAAATTTGTATTTATCTATGAATGATTATACTATTAATTACAATGAAGACTATCCTGTTAATATCTCTATTTCCTTTAATGAGTCAATGATAACTATGTGAACATTTCTATTTGGAGAAATTTGGTAAAATAAAACAGTGACAATTCTTTCATCTTTGAATGTATGTGATTTTAGTTTGGTAACTCCAGAAATTGATTTTACCAATGTAGTCTGGTATAGTCCATTAATTTCGGTGTTAAACGCAAATGATATTCACATAAACATTATTATTGAAAATGATTCAAGTTCAAAGAAAATGTTTGGATACAGCAAGTGTTATAGGCCTCTAAGATATATTATTTTGTCTTTATAATTGCAAGGCAGTTAGATTTATGAGATGCAACTACAGGAAACGTATCATTGTATTGACATTATCATAATCTGTACTCAAAGGGAAAACTAAATTTGTGAAAATGTCTCCGAGTCTATCATTATTTCATAATCTGCCATTAAAAAAAAAAAAAACACAGCACAAATCTGTACGGTATCATTTTATGTTATTGTAGTGTTACAAGATTCTTAGGCCCCAAAAATCTAAGCTAAAGGCATTAAATTTTTGGAAGAAAGCGGGCGAATATGTGCGACAACATGGACAGACAAAACAAGAAGACGGAGAAAATGTTACACGATTACAAATATATACAACAAGAATAACACCAGGTGTCTTTCGACTAAAAGGAGAAGTCAAGTTAAGCTGGAGTGTGAAGTGGAAGCTTTACGGCAACAAACATAGATTACAGTCAGGAGACAGGAAAATAAGGTGTTGTGCGAGCGGCGGTCAGGCCAAGAAAAAAGATCATGCTTGGCCGAGTACCAAGCACGTGGGAGGAACAGAGAGAGATAGCGAGCAGAGGGATTGAAGAATTAAGGAAGGAACTAGAGAGAGAGGGGAGGGAAAAATACAAGGGAGATAACAGATGAAAGTAGAGAGACTAAAGAAAGTGAATTTCAAGAAATGTGAGAGAGAGAGTGAGAAAAGGAAAATAGAAATGAAGAGAATGCCAAGCAAGTGAGAGAGAGGAAGCAAGAAAAGGAAAGCAGGAAAAAAAGAAGTCGTACCAAGTTTGGATATATACTTGCTTACAACCTGAGCAAAAGGTGTACGTACGCTGATATATGTATATATAAATCCCCCAAAACAGAACAAAAACTTAAAAGATAGGCGATACATAGACAGGCAAGAAGACCAGGACGGTACATTCGTGGATATCTATATATCAGTCAAGTTTCCAATTATTACTACAGTTTCGGCTTCTTACATCTGAGAATCTTCATATATATGTGTGTGTGTGTGTTTGTGTGTGTGTGTGTGTGTGTGTGTGTGTGTGTTTGTGTGTGTGTGTTTATGTGTGTGTGTGTGTGTTCCTTTGTGTCTGTGTTTGCTACCTCCCACCGCTTGACAACAGATGATGGTGTGCTTACGTCTTCGTAAATTAACGATTCGGCAAAAGGAGTCGACAGAATAAGAATCAGGATTACGAAAATAAGTACTGGGATAGATTCATTCGACTAAAATTCATTCGAGGCGTGCCCTAGCATGGCTGTAGTATAAAGACTGAAAAATGTAACCGATTAAAAAGAATAAAAAAATAACATTATTCGTATCTCATTGTGATACACACACGCGTGTGCATGAAACCATATACATGATGTCTATTTTCATTTTAAGTTATATTAAAAATTAGTCTTCAAAATTTCGACCACTTAAGTGTCATCGTCGAACTGCGATGAATTGAAGTTAATGTTGGCTTTATATAGTTCCTGTTGGGTTAAAATATTTCTTGAGTTTGTGTCTTTGAGCAGAATGGTAATTAGGTTGTAGGTTATGTTGTTATAGAGAAGATATTTGGAGACATTTTTATTGAATAAATTTAGGCGTATGCTATTGGTTAGAATTTATATGTGTATGTATAACTATGTATACAGGTGTGCATAATTAGGTTTGTGCCTTTGGTAGTTAGTTACATGATGTGTCAGTAGGTGTAATTTGGTTGCTTTCTATGGAATAGGTCTAGATGCCTAACTTCATGTATCTTTTGAACATATACTTTTGTGTAGCCTGGAGTATTTACATATTCATTGATAATTAAATTGTCCTTGCAAAATATATAACCTATAATGCAAGGCTTTTGCAGGTTAAAAATCCATCACAGCAAACTATAGTTATTTAATATGCATGCATTTATATGTATAAGAATTATAGTTTCCTTATACTTTATACCGGAACAGTGTAATTCTAAAATTCAAATAGTATATGTTTAGCGTAGTATATTGTATTGATATCAAATTCAAACTTATATTTGTATATCAATCAACATTCCCTTCTTTTTCAGAAATAAAAAAAGTAGGGCATTTTATAAAAAAAACTTATCTAGTATCTCCTTTTGTTGTTTTCATTGCCTAAAAAGAAGCACACACACACACACACATACACACACACACACACACACACACACACACACACACAAACGCACACACACATTTTAAATAGAAGACGTAGAAGCAAAACGAGGATATTTGCTACAAGATAAAGAGTTCACATAAAGAGTCTAACATAAAGAGTCTGCTCGAGGCTATAGTAGAAGACTATTGTGCAAGTTGCCATGCAGTGAGACTGAAACAAGGACCATGTGGTTAGGAAGGAAGTTCCTTATCAAACAGCCAACATTTAAACATATGTGTGTGTGTACACCAAACATGAATTTCAATATCTGTTTCAAATTCATGCACACGGCCAGTAATTTCAGGGGAGCGGGAGCTCAATTAAACCGACTCCTGTGTTCGATGAAAGGCAAAGTCAGACTCGGCGGCATTGGAACTGAGAACGTAAAGAAGGACTAAATACCGCTAAGCATTTTGCCCGGTGTGCTAAAGATTCTGCCAGTTCGGCGCATTACATTAATTTTGATGTTACTATTTTATTTGGTTCGAGTCAGTATCATGGTACTTCGGGCTGTACCTTTTGGTATACAGCATCTGCAAGCCAATGATGGCTGAAAAATAATGGGATTAACACATCTATAGGAATATTTCCTCTGGTGGCGGAGACAAAATATTAAGATTAATGGAAAAAGCGAAACGAGAAGAAAATGAAGAAAAGAGAAAAGAGAGAATGAACAAGAAGATGACAAGAAACAAAAAGAGGAACAGTAATGAGCTGTGTTTTATATAGGAGTGAAGGAAATGGGTTAAGATGCTGTTAGAATGTTTAAATAGCAATGAGCATAAGAGAACTGACAGTGAAAGCTGGTAGTAGTTGAAGGAATGAGTGAATAAATAAATAAAACAAAAAAAATACCTTATATCTAATAGGAACGACTGCAGGAGTACTACTAGCTATAGTGTTAATAGATAGTGTTAATAGATAGGAAACTGATTGAGGAAATAGCATATATATATTGCAGAATATTAGAAAGAGTAGTGAAAAGAAATATTAAAAAATACAGCGAAAAATATTTTAATTAAAATAAAAGCAAAATTAATCGTATCCGTAAGGGTACTGATTTAGAGGGATCATCAGCATTTCAAAATGTAACAAGTGAAGTGATATTCATGTATACCTCTTGACCTATTGGCCACGTCTCGTCTTTCGTTAAAATATAGAACCATTGAAGTATTGATCTGAAGGTTGTGGCAAACCCCTCCTTCAAATTGCTGTTCGTGTGCCTAATTATTATTAAGGAATAACATGAGTTCACTATCTGACCTGTGGCGCAAGAATATATACAGTAAAAGTTTCCCTGAATGAGCAAATGACTTGTCATGACCAGAAAGATCCAAATGAATCGTATAATGAGTTTATTTTCCAGAGTAATTCACGTTCTCGCTATGCATTTGGAAACAGAATGCGTCCTACATATTATATCTAAACGAAGTGCAGCAAACCAATATTGCTAAAGAGATTTTGTGGATGATAGCGTGTGATTGGCTAGAAGCAAAGGAAATATTATGAGACAATGCTACTTCCGTGACAGCGTTGGAGTTCGTTATTTTGTTGAAAATTTATTTTCTAGTGTTGTCTACCTTTCCTTTATGTATCTAGTGAGATACATTAACTTTTCTTTTTTGTCTTTTCTGCATGCTTATTGCTTGCAATTTCTTTTCAGTATTTCATTTTCTTTGTATTTGGTCATATTCGTCCGAGTCATCATTCTAGCAATAGTAATTGTGCGGTATGCTTCACTATCGCCATTGCGCTTTTATTGAAAGACAAAGGCACCACACGCGGTAATATTCATTCATATTTTACTGATACAATATAATCTTCCTTCAATAACATGCAGTATGATATTATGTAATAAATAATCCAGATGTCATATTTTCTATGTCTAAAAGATGACATGAGGTATGAATCATTTTAAAAGATAGATAATCGCAGATATAATAATAGAGCGGAACATGCTGATGTAAGACAATATCAGTGTCTACAATTCAACATTATAATTTGCGCAGATATACATATCAATCAATTGATTAATCAGCTTCCAGATATAAATAGCATGGGAGCTTTCAGAAAATACATACGGAAAAAATAAATTGTTTAAATTTGAAGTTACATTAAAGAAATGTGAAATGGAACAACTGAAAATTATTAAAACAAATCTAATATAATTTCAGCTTGTAATCATTGATTCGGCCTATTGAAAACATTTCGTCGTTTCTCTTCAATTTCCCTCTTACTGCTAAGTTCCTCGCACAGTTTCTCTGTCTGTGTGTAATGTACGCCCCTATGTAAGCGTGAGTTAATTTTACACACTTATACATATATGCCTATATATATATATATATATATATATATATATATATATATATATATATATATATATATATATATATATATAATGAATGCATATATATGCATAACAAAAGTATATACGTATGCATATGTATATATGTATATATATATATATATATATATACATATATATATATATATATATATATATATATATATATATATATATATATATATATATATATATATATATATATATATATATATATATATATATATATATATATATATATATATATATATATATATATATAAATATATATATATATATATATATATATATATATATATATATATATATATATATATATATATATATATATATATATATATATATATATATATATATATATATATATATATATATATATATATATATATATATATATATATATATATATATATATATGTATATATATAAACTTTGAAATCCATTTTAAGTGCTGAAGGTCAAATAACACTTTGTTTATGTGGAATTATTTTGTATTTCTATACCCTTTTAGCATTTTTTATTCTCTTTTGTATCTACCCCCCACCCTTTATTAAATTATCCCTGGGAACTTTAGACTTTTCGGTTTGTTTTGTGTAGCGTCTATTCATCAGGTTAAAAGAAAACGAAATGCTGGCAAATTCGCCTTTTGATCATTGAAATCTCTGTGC
>NC_142946.1:14757068-14767509 GCF_046866305.1 Octopus bimaculoides | reverse complement strand
TTACTGTTACTATATTCCTGTATATATATATATATATATATATATATATATATATATATATATATATATATATTATATATATATATACACAGACATTTATATAGTGTGATCATATATGTAGAAGCCCACACGCACAAAACAAAACAACACATATATTTGCATATTCAGTGATTTCATATGTAAACCTCGGATGCTTATATATGAATGTGTTTGTTACTGTTTTTGAGCCCTACTAAAGTAAAACTTGGCTACAAAAAACCTATGATCTATCCATGGTATTTCAGCTGTACTTATTCGATATCTCTCAGTGCTTTGATCAACGAATCCGTATCCTTTCATAACTGGAAGTAATGCTTTTGGAAATTGTATATTCTATTTGCAGGCAGGTCAAACGACCATATACTGGGTTACTCATTGCCTAGTACGTAGGTGTATACTTATATTTTTCACTCGAAAATAAATAGACACACACACACACACACATATATATATATATATATATATATATATATATATATATATATATATATATATATATATATATATATATATATACACACACATTTATATATATATATATATATATATATATATATATATATATATATATATATATATATACGTATATATATATATATATATATATATATATGTGCATGTAGGTAGGTAGGTAGGTATGTGTGCACGTGGGCATGTGTGTGTGTGTGTGTGTGTTTGTGTGTGTGTGTGTGTGTGTGTGTGCGTTTCAAAATATTTTGAACGATAATATAATACACGTTAGAAGAAAATTACAGTACAGGTTGAGCGTTAATAATATATCCGCCATTTCAACATTACAAGCTTGGGCATTATTCTTCCGAAATTTCTCGAAGAAAATTTCATGAAAACCGCTAACATTTTATATTTACATAACCTGTTAGCTAGTCGGCTACAGGCGCTACAGGCGCTTGCTGATTCGCGATGCCATGGTCGTGTTTTCGCTTTATGTGTCAAAAGGTCCATATGAGTTTCTTTGAATCGATTTTCTAACTTTCCTTAATATAAAATATTATGAGATACATCGCAATCACCAAATCTTAATCCTTGATATTTTAGAAATATTTTACCATTTCACTCATTGTGTTGTGGTTATGCTTGGGTACTGACTTGTTTCGAAAGATGGATCTTTCGAGGGGCCTCCACGTAAACTAGGCTATGGATGAATGGCGTCAGATAAAGCGGACAACGTCACCGTAATCGAGACTAACGTAACCGAGAGGACCGCTTCGATTGCTTAGGGTCTGCTTTGGTCCGGATATCTATGTGGATGAAGAAGGGTACGAGCGGAGTGGTCATTCTCACACAGAAAGACACTGAAAGAAATATATCTTTGATCGTTCAGAGAATGCGTACATCACATCCGTCATCCTGTATCGAATAGCCGGCGTCCCTTGTCCTGCTTCACTGTGTGTCACAACGGTGCACGTAGGCCTCCGATTTTTGTCGAAGGGACGAGTACTGTCCGCCACACGTTCCGTTTACTTTCAGCTGCCGCTGAGTGACGGAGTGGGCATACTATGGCTAATGATGCATAGATATGCGAGGTGGCAGCAAAATTATCCAGTGTTTCCTTGGCAATATACAGGTGCGGTTGCTATTTGTGAGACTAGATGTTCAGCAGACGTCTCATTGACAGAGCTGTAGACCTGCATCAAGTGTAAAGCGAGAAAGGGAGCTTAGCACCTGGAATGTCAGCAACCGCTCCCAGCCCGCTGCCAGTCAGGCAGTGCCCTCGATGGAAGCTCCATCTTAATGGCGGCAAGTACTAGGACGTCCTCGGGGTAAACAACGGGAGTCGGGGGAGATTAATTGACTTTTTTTTTTCCGCAGGACTTTCTTTCCTGGGACTGGGTGATTTACAGTAATCCCAGGCCTCGTAATGCTACCGGAAATCTCTGACAGTTTGAGACAAATGCTACAGGCACTAAAATACTCTCAGACAAATCTGACCCAGATGCATGCACAGCGTTGAGACCTTTCTGAATGCCAACCTCCAAGTATGGCTGGTTTGAATAGCTTTGTATAACAGCTTTCATGACATGTATGTTCGATCCCGTCATCGGCCGAAAACTCCGTGAATATCATCCCTTCGCCTTTTTAAATGGACTTACTCTGAACATGATCCAGTGAGGCGGAGTAGGTGAGCAGGAGAAGTTTGGCAGCCTAGGATGGCCTTGGAGATTGGCATGACGAGAATGTGTGGGTTCCTTTGTTGAACCTTTGTGGATCACCACACTTTTGGGAAATTTTATTGCTTAAACATTGTTTTTAATTGTTATTATTATTTAAACTTTTGCACATGATTTTGTAATGTGTCCCTCATTTCCTTTGTTTTTCTCTGCCGATTTCGTCGTATGTTCGGCCCGTTTTGTTAATGAAGAAAAGAGTTTTGTTATTATAATGATATTATTATTAGAAGATGGAAAATATTAATAAAATGTTTATTGACCACTAGGACAATAAATAGACGAAGGACATTGGGGATTTACATAAATTGGAGTAAAATAGATCGTACAAAATGAAAGAAGCGTTATCAAGAAAATCTTAAAAATTATTCATAGGCTGGAGAATGTGCGAGAAGCAACTATGGAAACCGAAAGACTTAGAGTGACCAGTTGCTCAACAGTACTACTTTGAGTCCTCATTCTACCAAACATTCTGTCCATCTTACAAGACCTATGTCATATCATGGTCACTCATTCGTGTTTTCCTGGCCAGTTTTACCAAATTTTCAATAAACTTACTCTCCGCGGGTGAACAACTTGCTCTCAGTTTTCATTTTGTTACCAACTCTCACCGTTCAGTGAACCTTAACTTTTTCCTGTCAAAAAACTCTTACATTTTGGAACAGAGCAAAACAAAATGTCAATGAGGTGGGCTCCTACATAATTCTAGGAGCCCAGCCCTTCCTCAATCTATGCTTGATCATCGAGTGTATCTCTGTCAAAGAAAGAAGCGATGGAAAAGTATGCATCACATGTGGTGTCCATAGTTGCTCACCGTTAAGGAAGTGCTGGAAATGTTGCAGACACAGTAGATGTCTTTGAAGCATTAATCATGTCGAACCCGGTCCATCAGTCGGAAAGACAAGAACCACAATAAGAACACAAATAAAATGAAAAACAAAACGATGGATAATGAATTAAAATTTCAAATGTTTCCATGCAGTAAAATATTTTCTGGGAAGTGGATAGTAGACTACATAGATCACAGTCCTTCATAGCAAGCGTATTTAATCGAACACTCAGAAGATTAAATCAATCAACTACCCTTTCAAAAATTTCAGCTATGAATGTAAAGTATCGGAAGAAAATTTAGAAGATCTCGCCGGTTTTGAACTCCGAACGGGAAACACTCAGAATGCCACTAAGAATGTTCTCCCACGTGCTATCGCTTCTGCCAGATCAGCTACTTAAAAAAAGAACATAATAGTAATAATAATAATAATAATAATAATACTAATAATAATAATAATAATAATAAGAAGAAGAAGAAGAAGAAGAAGAAGAAGAAGAAGAAGAAGAAGAAGAAGAAGAACAAGAAGAAGAAGAAGGAGAAGAATTTCATGTGGCATTTTCCAGCGTGACTCACTATCACCACTCCTCTTCTGTCTAGCCCTAATACCGCTCTCAAAATTGCTCCATGATGCACAGTATGGTTATAAAATATTTGATAAAAATATAAATCATCTCATTTACATGGATGATTTAAAGCTCTTTGCAAAAAATGAGCAACAACTCAAAGGCCTACTAGCGATTGTTAAACAATTCAGTGATGACATCAGGATGCAATTTGGCCCTGATAAATGTGCAAAAGCTACCTTTATCAAAGGAAAAATGACAAATACATCTAATGTGAACCTTGACCAGCAAAATGTCATAAAAGAGTTAGAACCAGCGGAGAGCAACAAGTATCTAGGGGTAATTGAAGGGGACAATATCAATCACTCAGTGATGAGGGAAAGGATCAGAAGAGAATGTAATCGCAGGATGAGAGCAATACTGAAGGCAGAGATGAACGCGAGAAACAGGATTGAAGCGATCAATGCTCTAGCCATACCAGTCGTGACTTACAGTTTCAACATCGTTAACTGGTCAATTACTGAAATATGTAATGTTGACAGAAAAATACGAAAACTGTTGACAATGCATAGAATGCACCACCCTAAGGCAGATATAGAACGTCTTTATCTGCCAAGAAAAGAAGGAGGCCGAGGACTTTTACAGCTGGCATTATCAATGAAGGTAGCCACACTTGGCCTAGACACCTATCTGAAAATCTCTGAGGACTGGATGCTAAAACTTGTCTTAAAACATCAAAGCAAGAAAGCATCTTACTCAGTAACAAAACAGGCAAAGGAATATCTAAGTGAATTCCAATTGCAACAAATTCAAGAATTAGACGAACTAGAAACACCTGCAGAAAAAGCTAAGCGCTTGTAAACCCGTGCTAAAATTGCTGCCTTAGCTATTATGACTGAAAAATGGCATGGAAAACCTCTCAATGGCAAATACCCAAAGAGAGCGAATAATGCAGATATTGACAAAGCCCTTACCCACCAATGGTTAATGGCCTCTGGCTTGAAATCAGAAACAGAGGGGTTTATCATAGCAGCCCAAGATCAATGCCTACCTACAAAGAACTACCAGGCCAACACATTAAAGAACGGCAGCTCCCCATTATGTCGTATATGCCAACAACAAAATGAGACCATCGATCATGTTGTCTCCATGTGCAGTCTGCTTGCGCCTACAGAGTATCTTAACAGGCATGATAGAGCTGCACAATATATTCACTGGGTAATATGCAAAAACCTGGACTTGCCCCATGATAAAAACTGGTGGGAACACAAACCACTCCCAGTACTTGAAAATGATCACATTGCACTCCTCTGGAACTTCACCATTCAAACTGACAGAAAGATAGACGCAAATAGGCCAGACATCATACTGAAAGACTTCAGACAAAAATCATGCCTCCTCATTGATATGACTGTCCCAATCGATATAAACGTATCTGTCAAGACCTACCAAAAACTGAGCACATATAAAGATCTTGAAATAGAAATTAGCAAAATGTGGAATCTGAAGACGAAAACAATACCTATTGTCATAGGTGCCCTGTGAATGACAGCGAAACGGGCTGATTACTACCTAGATCAGATTCCAGGAAACCCCAAAATGGCTGAAGTTCAAACGATAGTGCTCATGGGAACTGCCCATATCCTACGTAAAATACTGTCTATGTGATCTCAAATGTTAAAGCAAACACATCATTTTCTTATGGTTTCTTAAACATTCACTTGAACAAAACTGTACAAATCCAAATATATGGTACCCTAGGCATAACACCTACATGAACTTCTAACTTGTTGTCTCTTGAGGTCTCTGGGTGAGACTTGGATCCAACTTGTACAAATGCAAAACAAAAGTCAAACATAAAATAATAATAATAATAATAATAATAAGAAGAAGAAGAAGAAGAAGAACAAGAACAAGAACGACATCAACAACACCAACATCAACAACAACAAAAACAGCAGAAACTGCAACAAAATAAAGCACAATATGTAATTATGTAGAAGCATTCAGTACGATTCTACAGACATAATGACCATCTGATTATAACAAAAGGCTGACAGAGCCCTACACTGGACACATATGTTGGTTTGACACCTTTTTTTTTTTTACCATAAGAGAGAATTTTCTCTACGATAACTACAGGGAATCGTTTTGCCTTTTAGCACTTGAAATGTATCTTTACACTATTTTAAACAATCTGAAGTTTGCTTAATGTTAAACAATGCTTGGCGCAAATGTATGATAGATACCTTACACACATAGAGACATATAAATATATATATATATATACATATACATATATATATATATATATATATATATATATATATATATATATATATATATATATATATATATATATATATATATATATATATATATATATATATATATATATATATATATATACAGTACAATCAAAACTGTAATAATATATCATAATAGCAATCCTCTGATTTAATGCAACATTTATATATAAGGAAACGATGAGGTACCCTAGCGAGAATGGCTATATTATCATTATAATACACTATTGTTATTATAATTATTATAGATATCATTGTACGAAGAGACTTCCATAATTGCTTTCTCTCCGTAACTTACGAAGCCGTCGTATATATATATATATATATATATATATATATATATATATATATATATATATATATATATATATATATATATATATATATATATGACGGCCTTCTTTCAGCTTCTGTCTACCAAATCCGCTAACAATGCTTTGGTCGGCCCGAAGCTGTAGTAGTAGACACTTTCCGAATGTGCGACGCAGTGAAGCTGAATCCGGAACCATGTGGTTTGTAAGATACTTAGCACACAGCCACTCCTGTGCCTATATATATGTTTGTGCTCGTGTGTGCGTGTGCGTGTGTATTTGTGTGGGGGGGGGGTATGCATGTACACCGTGTAAGTTGCATTTGGGATCCAACGTTGATTTCTTCTGTGCAAACACAACTCAGAACTTTGGATGGATAGGCTTTCATAAAATAAACTGCAGTATACAGTAGAATTAATACGATCAACGCTAAATGCTTGATCTCATTCAGGATATAATCTGAATCAAAAGATGGACATAGGTTACGCAAAATCTAAATGAATATTTCGGCAGAAATATGTACACTTCGGTTAAAATTTTCAGGAACCGGTGCATTCCAACTAACATATAACTTTTGTGAGTTTATTTGTCACTATCGCTATCGGAAATGGCAGTGAACCAGTGATTGATACGTTGGAATGCTACAGCGAATGAAGCTATTGATCAAAAATATTTTATGCTGTAAAGAAAAAAATATTGCTTACTGATCTTATCTGATGCATGACCTGAACTCTTCCTTGACCCAATCTGTCTCTAAAATGCATGGTATTTAACCGATAAAAAGCAATCGATGCTTCAAAATAAAAGATTATATATATATATATATATATATATATATATATATATATATATATATATATATATATATATATATATATATATATATATATATATATATATATCTATATATATATATATATATATATATATATATATATATATATATATATATATATATATATATATATATATATATATATATATATATATATATATATATATATATATATATATATATATATATATATATATATATATATATATATATATATATATATATATATATATATATATATATATATATATATATATATATATATATATATATATATATATATATATATATATATATATATATATATATATATATATATATATATATATATATATATATATATATATATATATATATATATATATATATATATATATATATATATATATATATATATATATATATATATATATATATATATATATATATATATATATATATATATATATATATATATATATATATATATATATATATATATATATATATATATATATATATATATATATATATATATATATATATATATATATATATATATAATAGTGACTTTGCGTACGTTTAGTATACCATGCCTGCATAGCATGGACTTTTGATCACATATATTAATATAAATTTCTATCAATAATTTCGACTGATATTACTGTCTCTTGAGCTTTATTTTCATCTTCGTCTTCTTTAGCATTCTCAGATACTAGTCCTTCATATTTCTCATATCCTTTTGCGATTCTATTCTTTTATTTTCCTTCTTTTGCATTCTTTTTCTGTATTCACATCAATATTATTCGAATGTCTTTTTTTTCTGTTTTGCTCTTCTTGTTGATCCTGTTCAAAATATTATTCATGATTTCTTTTTAATATTTCTTTTATTTGCCTTTGTGCCTCTTTTAATTCTTAGCCCTACCATCGCCGCAAAACCACCAACATAATCATCATCGTTATAGCATCCATCACTATCAGCATCCAAATCACTCATATCCTTCGCAACATCATCACCAACATGATTACTATCATCATCCACATTTTGATCTGCTCATCATCGTGAACAACCTTATTATTATTATTATTATTATTATTATTATTATTATTATTATTATTATTATTATTATTATTATTATTATTGTTATTATTTAGTTATCTTTTTGCGTGGCATCTCTTTTATTTCCTGTTTATTGTCATTAGTATAATTCTTATTTTATTGTGTTTTATTTGTACTCTATTCTCATCATCATCATCATCATCATTGTATATATAAATATACATATACACACATATACGCACACACACACACACACACACACACACACACACACACATATATATATATATATATATATATATATATATATATATATATATATATATATATATATATATATATATGTATATATATATATATATATATACATATACAGATGCGCCTCTCACTCACTCACTCGTTCTTTCTCTTGTTCCCGCTCTCTCTCTCTCTGTGTATTGTTATATTTATATATATTTTTATATATATATATATATATATATATATATATATATATATATATGTATATATATATATATATATATATATATATATATATATATATATATATATATATATATATATATATATATATATATATATATATATATATATATATATATATATATATATATATATATATATATATATATATATATATATATATATATATATATATATATATATATATATATATATATATATATGTATGTATGTACATAAATAGGTATATATAAATGCATACAATATATCTATATATATATATATATATCTGAACGCTATATTTTTTTTCCTTTCAAGTTAGTTGAATTATTTTGGATCGTGGCTTTTTAGACCATTTCTTTATCTGCAAACGCCAGAGAAAAATATTGATTCCTGTCAGATCAGTGGAGATACGTACACTTCATTGAGAGCTGCTTTACGAAATAATTCTCGATTGTGGAAAGAAAGACGAAGCAAAATAAATGATTAAATAAATAACTAAAGAAATAAAACGATCCCTAGTAAGGAGAGTGACAGGCGAATAAAATTAATAGCAAAAATTAAATCTGATGCAAAGAGAGCTTGGCGGCGTAAAAAATAATTTTAAAGAAGATAATAATGCAAAGAATCAATATTGCATGAATAAATGCTGTTTAAAGGAAACACACTTCAATTTCTACTTTCAGATTATTTAGGATCCCGAATCAGTCTACTGAAAAATGCGATGAATTTCGTTTAAACCTACTTACATGCTCCAGATACGCATATTATACATTTTTCTTTTCTCTTTCTATCTCTCCTATGTCTTCGTATCTATAATCATGCTTGAGTGTATATCTGTCAGTCTGTATGTCTATCCATCTATCTATCTACATATCTTTCTGTCTCTATATATATCTTCCCTTCTATATAAGGCTTCATATATATATCCATATATATATATATATATATATATATATATATATATATATATATATATATATATATATATATATATATATATATATATATATATATATATATATATATATATATATATATATATATATATATATATATATACATATATATATATATACATATATATATATATATATATATATATATATATATATATATATATATATATATATATATATATATATATATATATATATATATATATATATATATATATATATATATATATATATATATATATATATATATATATATATATATATATATATATATGTATATATATATATATATATATATATAAAGTGATAATACGACTCATACCTCATTGCAAGTGCTCAATACAGAGAACCATAATAGTGTTATTTCATGTATGATAACTATGTCCGCTTATTTGCCAGTGATGGGTTTTATCATTGCCAACATGATACTGACATTTTATAGAGATATTCTACTTCCGCTAGCAACGCAGCCGTCACAATAATGCTGATTCAACTCAAAATATCAATTCCTGACACAATTATCAAGCTACTTTTTATTTGTGATTTGACGGTTGCTGTGACCTATCTTGGAGTTGTATTCCTATTCCCATATCTAGGGTAACATATTTTCTAACCAACTATGATAGCACAAACCCTTGCTTATGTATGATTGTGTGCGTACGCATTGTGTGTCTGTATTAAAATTATGCGGTGATATATTTATAATGTTGGGTACAATGCATTAGTTAACAACATTCCAAAATGTGTATTCATGCGTAGGTAGAGGTATGGCACTGTGTAGTAAGATGTTTGTTTGCTAACTGCCTGCCTCTAGGTCAAAGTGTCACTGCGTCGTATCTAGTAAATCAGTCGTTCCCAAAAGGACAGTATTGACCCCTTGGGGCGGTGAAAATTTCCAAGGGAGCGTTG
>NC_142946.1:14729568-14752068 GCF_046866305.1 Octopus bimaculoides | reverse complement strand
AGAAATATATATTACATATATACATATACATTTGTATATAAATATATATGCATATATATGTATATACATATATTAAAATTCGTCTGCGTATACGTATGAATGTATGCATGAATGTTAGTATGTATGTATCTATCTATCTATATATATATATATATATATATATATATATATATATGTGTGTGTGTGTGTGTGTGTGTGTGTGTGTGTGTGTGTGTGTGTGTGCTTGTGTGTGTGTGTTTGCTTGTGTGTGTTTATGGGCATATATATGTGTGTGTGTGTGTGTGTCTGTGTGCGTGTGTGTGTGTGTGTGTGTGTGTGTGTGTCTTTGCGCTTACCATTTCAATTTCAGTTCTTCCTGTCGTTTGCTTTCAGTATATAAAGAACTCAACTGAGGTTACCAAATGAAGCGTAACAATTTTATTTGAGTAATTTTACGGTTCATTTTATTTCTGTGACTGGTTCTTTGCTTTGATCCAATTTCAGAATCTTCGAAAATTGAAGCGATTTCAGACAGATTCGGATACTGTGTGTGTGTGTGCGCGCGTGCGTGCGTGCGTGCGTGTGCAATATATCGCCATATATTTTGTTCCGCGTTGTGGATGTTAGTTGTTGGGTATTTCTCATCGGGATCTGAGGGTTTATTTATTAATTATTAATTTATATTATTTTTATTTTATTTTTCTCGTGTTTCAAATTTATTTGGTGGAATTGATTCTTTACAAATTATGGATGCTTGTTGTCTGTTTTTCAGTGTAAAATCATGTGTCTTTCAGGGAGCAAGATCTACTGAATGCGATATGCACTCTCAAAATTATTTCTGAAGAAATATTTTAATAATCTAATATTTTGGACGCACTGTACTAGTTCATGTATTTGTGAACTTCTGCTCATATACGGACTCATAAAATGTAGAAAAAAAAAATATACATATACAAAATAGTAGGCGCATAGGTGGCTTGGTGGTAAGAAGGTTGCTTCTCAACTAATTGGCTCTTATTTCAGTCCCTGTACGTGATATTTTGGGCATGTGCCTTCTACATTAACCCCAGGCTGACTACCCGAGCATGTGTTTGTTAGTTTGGTAGACGCAGACTTAGAGACATGCGTATATAAATATATATGTATAGTAAGAGAAAGATTCAGATAGAATCAGCTGACAATTATCCATCATACGTTATTTTTCATTAGATCATATAGGAGTTTGGAGGGATATATTGTATAGCCGGATACTGTATTAGCTCTCAGTTAATTTCCAGTTAACGGCTAACCGTAACGATCAGTATTTAACGTCTGCTACTACAATGATTTAGTCATTCCGTACGTTCTTCAAATGAGTAATCCCACACATGCTTCGGCTGCAGCGACTGCCTGTTGTTGTAAATCCAACCTTGCAATCTTGCCGTTGCATCTTCATTAAGGTCAGTCCATTTGGTCATCTTCGAACTAATTGAAGTAAATTCTAGTGGTCTGTGGGAGGTTTGCTATTTGTAAGTATATGCTGCTGGCCACAAATTTACCCTAGTCGATGTCCAAAGTTAGTGCTTTGTCAAAAATAAGTCAAATTCTGACAGTAGCTGGAGGGATTTGCGGGTAGCAGCACATAAATACCCCCACCTCCCTCAGAAGACTAACTGACAAAAATATACTTAAATTAATTTACTTCGAGAACCACAAAACGGATGAAGCTGTAGTGATAATATTACAAGGTTAAAGTAGCAGACATGTAAGTCATTATAATATGCTGTATACAACTATATATATTTATATACGTGTGTGTGTGTGTGTGCGTGTGTGTGTATGTGTGTGTGCGTATGTGTGTGTGCGTGTGTGCGCGCGTGCGTGTGTGTGACAGTGTCTTTGCTTTGCTCCTCGCGTGAAGACAGGTGTTGGTCGATTTACGTCACCGCAACTTAGCGGTTCTGCACAAACAGACTAATTGCATAGATACCAGGCTTAAAATTATTAGGACCTTGGCTCCTTGAAGGTGATGCCCCTGCTTAAGCACAGTCTAAGGAGAGAAACAAGTGAAAGAAAAAAAGGAGTTGGTTCTAGCCAAAAAGAATGGGAGCAATTACTTGATGTTTATTTGATTTGGCGATCTAACATTTTAATATATTAATCTGAATTTAGTATCTGTAGACGGAGATTTTATGCTTGTGTCATCAAGTCTGTGTTAATTCTTTAGAAAATAATATCTTCTATCGCTGATTTGCAGATGTGGGAGTAGGATTTGCTGTCAGAGACAGGAATATTTTAGAGAGCTTTACTTCTCTCGCAGATTCAGAATCTATTTGTAGACTACTTCAATTATGAAGAATTATGACGTACTCAGCCGAGTACATATTTATCGTATTGCTTATAGATATTTTCCCTAATGATTCACTGGTATGAAGCTGTATCCACAAACTTCTAAACCGAGCGTTAGATCGACCGACGCAAAACAACTAACTTCGGTGCGTTTTGATATCTGTTTGATTGTTTGTTCAAATCTATCACCGCGTGATAGATGTGAGTGTATCGACCAGAAGGGAGATTTGTCTAGACAGCTAGCGTCATGTCGTTTTTATCATGATACGAGATATTGCCGCTGGAGAAATGAACAAAACTGTGATTCAGTACGATCTTATTTTATTGAATATGGTTAATCTTATTATCATTTCCATTTTGTTCCTTCACAGGAGACATTTGTTTTAGTCTCAAGCTATTTGTAATTGTTTATAAATTTTTAATTTTCACTTTTGTACGCTTCGTTTTTTTATTAATATATATATATATATATATATATATATATATATATATATATATATCTGCACTCGGTAAAGTTCACGACACACAAAAGCATACATACAGATACAAACAGACATTCAAACATACACACACACACACACACACACACACACACACACACACACACAGAACACACACATGTATGCTTGTGTACTTATACATGAATAAATACATCAATTGATACATACAAAATGCACAAATGAAGCGGGGAAATTAAATGAGGAGAGAAGGAGCAAAAATATTACGTATGGATTTAAAGAGCTAACATCTATGTTACGAAAGCTATAATATAGGAAAAAATATGAAGAATTAGAGGAGGCGTATCCTGAATAAATATACTTGATGACAATAAAGGTATACGTTTAAATGTTTGTTTGATGCAATTTACGTAAGTAGAGAAAATTCAAGCATTTTAAAAGGAACTATTACTGTTTGCAACATTGAATGCACGGCGTGTATATATTCTCGTAGCTTAATGTATACAGCCGTCATAAGATCAATAGAGTTAATATGTATTTTCTGTTAGGTCTCATATCGTTTCATTCTGCGTTATCATCTTGTCTTTGAAATCCTTAAATTTGCTTTCATTCTTTTATTTATATATACTGTGAACAATCCTTGACGGTTAATGTTTTAATTTCGTACATCTATGCATTGTCTGCCACGTATTTCCTTGTGTATCATTGTTTACTATTCGCTTATTTGTGTCCTTACTTCATAACTCACTCGATTCATTTGTATACATTTTAGCTTTGGACAAATGTATATATATATATATATAAATATATATATATATATATATATATATATATATATATATATATATATATATATATATATACATATATATATATATATATATATATATATATATATATATACATATATATATATATATATATATATATATATATATGTGTGTGTGTGTGTGTGTGTGTTTTCATGTGTGTGTGTGATTATGAGTGTGTGATTGTATGTTAGTTTATTTGTGCATGTAGGTCTGTGAATAAGTGTGCTTGTAAATATGCACGCGCGTGTATGTGTGCGAATATCTATGTGCATGCGTGCGTGTGTGTGTGCTTGCGCGCGCGTGTGTATGTGAATGTCGTTGCCTTTGTTCGATAAAAAATAAGCATATTAAACGGAAGCAATTGACATCCAGAAGAGGAGATGGAAATTCAAACCTGAAAACTCCATTGAGAATAGGTTCAAGTTTTTGCTCAGAGCAAGCAATGTTGGGGGCAGGATGTAAGTATATCAATATCAATATCAAAGGTCAAAAGCTAATTATTCCATCGATCTAGAAAGGCACGTTGGCAATATCATATCGGCGGTGTTTGAACTAATAATAAACTTTAAGACCAGACGAAATATCTCACTGATGTTGTTACCACTAAAACTAGTTATTAACAAAACATGCATGCACTATTTCACATCACCAATATATAAGTGCATATCATATATCAAATTTTTTATCCAATGAAAATAAACATTTTTTTGTTTCATGCTTGTAACTTTTTTATTGATTTCTAAATTGATAACTTCATTTTCTGTTTCAGATACAGACATTACTCGCAGACAGAAGTGAGATATTAATTATATACAATCAGTAAAAAGTAAAAATATAAAACAAAAATCCTGTTTCAGTTCACATTTTTAAACGAAATATATTAGTTCTTAAATATGTTATTCTAATTGACGTGCATGTCCTAATTGGTATCGAAATACGTCTTCTATTTTCATTACACATTTTTTGTCCTAATTAGGCATTGATTAATCAAGCATCTTAAGGAATCAGTCACTTGTAGAAATAATTATTCTGTAATTAATTTTCAACGGACATCCATTATCAAGAATTCATGAAACTGTCAATAATATGAATTACTTTGGGGGTTATTAATGGTTATATATAGACTGTTAAAAATGATGTCTTTTCACTTAGACACATGTGGATTTTTCGTTTTATTGAAATGCCATATTCATTTGGTAGCGATTCCGTACAGTGGCGAAATGTAGTTGATAAACGTCAAAAAAACAGCTACGATTTCACTAACGGTTGAAATGAAGCTAATAAACCAAACGATGCATATTTTATTGAGCTGTCTGTGCAACCTTCGATATTCTGAACTGGTTTTAGTCTTCAATTCTACAGAAGGTTTAATATGTGTTCAATTATTGACGCACAATACATAAACCACCAAGAGCTCATGAAATGATTGAGACTATACATGTTGTATATCATATTCTTATTTTACATTTAAAAATGTAGTTAAACTTACAACATTCTTGTTATGTTTAGGTAGCAATATCACCCTGTTGCCTCTTAAAAATGAAACTTCCCGTGCCTATTATATAAATGTTGTGTTAGCTTTCATTTGTTCTGCTATAGAATCATGTGATTACTTTTTGTGTTTATACACATAATGATACATTTCCTCTCGTTCGTAAACAGTTTCCTTCTTCAGATCCCCTGTGGATATTGACGTTGAACAAACAAAATTTATTTCAATAAAGAGTTTCAATTCCCATTTCCTTTGAACATCAGCAATATCAACAATTAGATTTAAATCACGATGCATATATATATATATATATATATATATATATATATATATATATATATATATATATATATATATATATATATATATATATATATATATATATATATATATATATATATATATATATATATATATAAAACAAAACAAAACAAAAAAAAAGTAAATGCTATGCTACACAAATCTTAATCAATAATGACAAACATTCTTATTGTGATATATAATATATGTATATATATATATACGCATAGATATATGTATATATATATACGCATACATACAACTAAAACTGTATATATTAGAATAAATATATTTATCAGGCGTATTCTTTGGAAATGTTATTACTTTCGATTGGAAAACTGTCGATAACTTCGTGTTCAGCAACAAGATCGCTGCTTTGGCAGAATCGTTAGCATGCCGGGCGAAATGCTCAGCGGCATTTCCTCCTTTGCTTCTGACTTCAAACTCACCGGAGGCAGCTTTGCTTTTCATTCTTCCGTGGCTATAAAATAATTACCAGTTGAGCATTGAAGTCCATGTAATCGACTTAGCCTCTTCACCAAAATAGGTGTTCTTCTGCTTAAATTTGAAGCTAATATAAAGTTAATGCATATACATAAATTGTATACAATTATAAACCGATATTAACCTGTTGATGTTAATGTTTCTACCACAGACATATATAGAACACGTTCTCAATGAAAACTTACCCAACAGTTTTATATTTTCTCAGAACACATATTGAACCATAAAAAGTCACGATATGCATGCTGAGCGAGCAATTTGATTGTAGGGGTTAGCTGATCAGAGCACCATATAAAAGGCAGGTAACCAGTAAAACGAAAAGCACAAAGGCAAATAAGGAAAAGAAAATCAAACAAAAGTTACAAATAGCAGGAGAGAAATCTTAAAATAAAACCACAGAAGTCAGCTTGAAAGTACCTCAGATAAACAATTTTTGATAAGGTCGGATAGTAAACAAATGTTTAATATCAGTAGTGTGTCATGCTGTGTTACCAATATCACAGCATTGTTAGTGGTAGATCATTGTCTCCAAATTAATAGCGGTGAGATGACTTTGACGTACAAATTGGGAAAACAAAATTCAGCTCATACAATATAGACCATATATTTCTTATTAGATTCAAAGTGATTTAAGCGTCAACATTTGTCACCAATCGCATTTATCACATTATAATATAATACGTCATCTCTCTTATTTGTATAGACTCGTAGTCGGAATGTGGAATCATTTCAGTATGGTAAAGAGGCTAAAATTCATGAAATATGCTAACACTTTACAGAATACGTTACTGAAGATAGGGGGCAGTTTTATCTCAATTACATTGCAATGACATTTATACAGGCTGGAAATAAAGTAAGACATATTAATGATCTGTAGGGACACGGTATTATCTTATGCAATCATAATATACTACAAACTATATAAAGCATTTTATAAGTCAATACAGTGTGCTAGCTTTAGCAGTGCTATTACATCACTTGTTAAGGTTATCTCAACAGATATTCAATTGACAATATAGGGAACACTGAATTTGTTACGACGTTTCGTCGAGATAAACTTAAGAAGTAAATTAGGAAAATTCTTTTAGGGAAAATGTCAACCTAATATCATAGAATATAATCAATTAACTTCTGTCCAATGAAATGAATATACACCTGTTACTAACATAAAAACACACAACAAAACAATTAGCAACAGACGCATTGGATTAGATAGATTCCACAAGAATACATTTACTTTCATAAATACATATATATAATTTTTTTTCAATTTCTCGGGAAAATTATTTTAATAGAATACATGAAGATGAAACTATACAATTACGGCTTGACATTTAAGAATTTCACATTTTTTTTTTTTTTTCGTGATTTGGTTTTAATCAAAAGATCCCTCGGCAGATTTACTATAATTGTAAATTTAGATACCACAAATGAAACCTCGCATCCACCTACGATTCACTTAAGGTGAAACGGTGCTGTGGGGAAACAACTGATGATGAAATGTATTGGTGGCAATGCTACTATAAAATATATGGTGTATTAACATTTATAATTTGTACAACCAAAATAAGATTTAATGGCACTAAACTTCTGGTATGTATTTTTAATATTAGAGTGCCTAAAGAAGATATGTTTTATTTTCACAAATTCTTGGTATTCCAATGAATTTATGAGGTAACATCAGTAAGTAAACTCACTGAACATTTTCGGATTATGTGGTTGTAGGTTGTTTTGGACTTATGTGGTTGTAGGTTGTTTTGTGACTTTATATCCAAAGTTTTGAAGCAGAAGCGTGTTCACTGAAACTTTTAAACATCTACCTGTATAAAATACTGTATATTCGAATGAATGTCATGCTGTTAATATGTCTTTCTATATTGCTAATTACTTTCTAAATTTAATGTATACATTCCTGGAAGTCAGGAGAAAGGACGAGTAGAATTCATTTGTGTTATAAGTACAAATTCACATCTCCTTTAGATATAAAATAAAATGTAAGAAAATAGTAACACAATATTTGTTACCAAATGCAATTATCTCACCAGGAACGCTTAGCTTCTAAACTGTAAATACCTTCAAGTGCACTTTATTTATTGAAAATTGCACGAAACGCTCTCTATAAAAATCACAATACAAAGTGCTAGATAATGCTCAAGGAAAGAATATGTAAGTGCAATCATAAACAAAATGCATTGTTTCAGATCTGTAGATATACAATACAGAACATTAGTCTTCAAGTACATTAGGGGATTAAAGGAAAATTTTATCTTCGGGCAGAATATTAACAGGGCAACAAAGACATTAATATTCTTAAATGACCTTTGTATGTATAGCATCTTTTTAAGTCGTCAATGTGGATATGCCTAAGTCTCAATATGGATTTCGACCAGAAGATGTACTTCTGACATGTTAATTGTAGCCCGTCTTTCCCTTGAAATGTGTCATTAGCAGCACAGAGAGATAGATAGAGAGAAGGCGGGAGAGAGAGAGGGAAAGAAAGAGAGAGAGAGGGAGAGAAAGAGAGAGAGAGGGAGAGAAAGAGAGAGAGCGGGAGAGAAAGAGAGAGAGAGGGAGAGAAAGAGAGAGAGAGGGCAAGTGAGATGTTACACATTCATCGACTTAAGAAAGGCTTTTGATACAGTTAACAGTCCAACATTGTGACGCCTACTTCAGATGTCCTTCTGTCCACATTTCTTTCCATCGTCAAAAAGTCTCTTCATGACAGTATGCAACTGTAGTGACAGTCAATGGTGAAACGTCGGAACACCTTTAACGTTTATCTGTTGGATGGAATGCATCATTTCGGAGACGGTTCACCGAGAAAGACAGAATTAATATTAGGTACCATTATGATGGAAGCTTCCTTAACACGTGGCTCCTTAAATCCATATAAAACCCCTCTAAACGAAGGTGTACCAAATTTAGTATGGTGATGTTTTAGCTGCACTATCTCGTATCCAAGTCTCTCTTCAACAGAAAACGAAGTCAATGAACAGTGCATATTCTCGGCTCTTCGATGTTTTTTTCCTGACTGTCTTGGTTCTTTGTAGTAGGTTTGGTTTGTTAACATTTCCAATATTTTATCTGTATAATAGCCCTTGTCCAAGATTACTATCGCCCCTCCCTTATCAGCTTCTCTTAGGACGACTGAGTTTTCATTCTTCCTATTTACGTGCCTATATGTTTGTGCTTTCCCTTGTAGGGGGTGAAGTAGGATTTCTTTCTGACTATTGATTCATCATTTAAATCCTTACTGCTGAAGAATTCTATAAGTCGGAGATGGTGGTGTGGTGTTCAATATCAGATTTCAGTTCAAGGAGATTAGGAGTGGGTGTCGGGACAAACTTCAAACCTTTTAATAGGAAGTTCATCTCATTCTTGTTGAGGTTTCTATTTGACAAATTTATGATCTTCGTGTCTGTATGTTTTGCATGTTCATTTGAATTTTGTGTTTCATCGAGTGCGATGCGTGTTTTGATATTTTCTCCCTTAAAAAAGGAAATGTGTTACCGTGACTCCATTTTCTCCTTTCGGCGTTCTGGTTCCCATGTAGGTAAGAGGATGGTTCATGGCTTTTCATATGAATTCCGTTGGTTATAAGATTTTTCTACCCATCTTCCACGCTTTTTTGGATATATGGGATTTTTTATCGTAAATCGTGGTTTACTTGAGTTATGATGATGATTATTATTCGTATTATAGTACGTGAGACGTCCGTATATTATCTGTCTTTCTTCCCACGTATTCATCCATCTAGGGTACATATTATTACAGGTTGGTGGTTGTCTGTATGTTATTTGTGTTTCATGTCTTGTTTCATGTCTTGTTTCATGTCTTTTTATTTATCCATTTTCGGTGTCTGAAATTATGGGTTGATGTTTGGCTTCTATATTTCATGTGTTGGCTATTTGCAGTGTTACGTATTGTGGAACATAGGTTTCTAGTCTGTATAAAGCTAAATCCGCACGTATTGCTGTCTCTTCCAGTGATTCAATTTTTTATATATTTAATAAGATATTTTCTGGCCAGGATTGGGTTTTCTTTACTTCGCCAATTCCGGAAGGTGTTAGCTATATTGTTTGTTGCATCGAATGCTTTTCCAATATACATGTTTCCGTTGATTAACACACACACACACACACATACACACACACACACACACACACACACTCACACACAAACACACACTCCCATATGTATATATATATATATATATATATATATATATATATATATATATATATATATATATATATATATATATATATATATATATATATATATATATATATATATATATATGTATGTATGTACGTATATACATATATACGCACACAGGCACGTGTATATAATAACATACGTGCGACTTAAGAATCACGTGTATTTCTATTTAACACGTTTAAGACCGTTGCTTGTGTCTATGCAACTCTTCTTTTCTAGAAGGCAGCTGCTTTCATTTGTATCTGCAAATTACTGTCCAATACATCAAATTGCAGCTTTTTTCCCAACTCTACTCGTATATCTCAATGTTTGGTTTTTAACTGATTTCTTTTATTGAGAAAGTCTGAACTGATGACATTTGTTGACGTAGCTTCAATTTCCTATTGGCAACGTAAGAAATAGTGCAAATATTTCGCACGAGTGTCGTTTTGCGATTATTTTCTTCTCGCTAACATATTATTGTGGAAATGAATTGTCATTAGGACGTGTATTTAGGCCAACAATTATTCTTATATGTTAGATTTAGCTTGCTTCCTCTATTTTTGTATACATATTTCATTTTGGCAACATTTATTCATATATACATGCATATATCTGTAAGTACACAGTTGTCTCAGTGATGATTCGGAAAGCAAAGCAGGACAGCTTTAAGTATTTCATCCCCTAGTAGCCTACGCACTTAAAACTGTTTATGTGGGTTTCTTTTTCTTGCAAATATCATGATTAGCACCTCCATACTATAAAAATCTTATGACACATTCATTTTCTGTTCTTTACAATGCAAGCATGGTATATCAAACCACTTCAATACTCGAACCTACCACGGTGAAGGAAATTATGTCCGTTTTTTTTTTTTTTGAAGAAATATGTAGATACATAGTATATAATTTCTCTTGTAGTTTTTGGCACTTCAAGCAATATTAGCCTTGATTATTATGGACCATTTTTATAGAATACGTATATGCAATATTTTCCCAGCATCAAATATACGAATAATGCAAAAACTATTAATCTCTACTCGCCATTATATAAACATATATGATTTTATATATTTTTTTATTTCAATTTTAGAGAAAACTATTTTCCTAGCTAACTGCTGCTTTGTTGAATGTGATAATTTCACTATATTGCTCTTTAAGAATTAGGGATGTTTATGCTTGGGTAATATATATATATTTGTCATTGAAGATTGAAGTTTACAATATAATAATGTTATGGCTCCATTTTAACGAAACTTAAACCATTTGAGGAATTTGAACTTGCAACCCTCCGAGTTGAATCAGCGTAATAATAGCTAAAGCGCTACGTAAATAATTATTTACGTTTATTATAATCAGGAATAGCGAAAATATGTGAGAATACTAGAGATATGTTAAAAGTTGTTTTTTGTTTACAATTCTCGGCTGATTTGGGAACATCGGACAGTACAATACGATATTCATTTACAATTAGAACATTCTTTATAGTGTCTTATGGAGCAAAGATTGATCTTAGAAGATCAAGACCTTAAGGAATGATATTAATAACTCCTTTCAAAAGGGAATCATAGCTTCAACTTAACATATTTACATGTTTAGGAGATTCAGCACAGTGAGTGCACAAGTACGGTGAATCTAATACACGGTAACTTCTACATTTATAATTTGATATAGCCTAACATCTAATATCTTTATTTCAGAAAAACTAAATACTAATATTTATGGCAAAATGCCAGTAAGTAGTTGTAGTGTTTCATAAATTCTGAAAGATTTATTCCAAAATTCATAAATCCAAATTAAAATTGACAAGTAGAAACTTTCCTCCGAAGACAGGAGACTCTGCAAGGAATATTGCATTGAAATATGCACAGGAAATCGTACATGATATTTTTATGGCTTCTAACTAAGGAAGTTGACCAAACATACACAGCCCACCCATGCATGTTAATATATTACCTTATTATAAAGCTGCAATCTGCTAGAATCCTTAAAACGGCCGGCAAAATGCTTACCGGCATTTTGTCCGTCTTTGTGTTCTGAGTTCAAATTCCACCCAGGTCGACTTTATCCTTTTGGGGGCCCATGAAATAAGTAGCAGTTGAGTACTGTTGTTGATGTAATTGACTTATCCCTTCTCGGAAATTGCTGGCCTTACACACACACATACACACACACACAAACACACACACACACACACATGTATATATATATATATATATATATATATATATATATATATATATATATATATATATATATATATATATATATATATATATACATGTACAATCAATCTTACACTCAAGTTTATACATATATGTTCTATACTCGATATATGTCGATATGCATATATACAACCTATGGTGGACACGTTCACTTCATCAGTAAGCAGATATCTGTTTCAATTACTTCTTCCTTAATTACTATCTCGTCAAGAAACAGGAATTTTCTCATGATCAGTAACAACGACATCTCTTATTAATAACGTCCTGCAAGATTCGTTCCCCTCTCATCTATTCCGTAAGAAGTTCCTGATTCTTTGATATGGTGTTCTATGGAGACACACTTACATTGTACAATTTCAACCCGAGACGCTGTAGTGTCTTAAGAACAAATAATTTTAACAGGACATAAACGTTCAAATGTACAGATTTGTCGTAAACTCTGTTTCCTTTCAACCTGAATCTTCGGGAATTGTCTAAAACACCATGCTGCATCCGTAATAATTCCTCTAACATCTTATTTAAAACCACTGATCCAAAAAGTTGGCACTACGCGTCAACAAGTAAGCTGATCCAATCTCTCATTAACACGCTTGAACAACTTGATTCCTGATATCCCAGAAAAGAAATTGTTATACCTGATGTACAAATAAATATTTAACAATAACCAATAAGTTAGGTTCCCATTGTGAGACAATTTCCCCTATGCGTAATATCATTGCATACAACCGGTAATTAGCTAGAATTATATCGTATACCTATGTGTATTATGGGAACTTAACTTTCAGGCTCGTTACTTCACATCATTCGAACAACAAACCTAGTTACTAAATTGGTCGATGTTACTGAGTCGCCAAACATTAAGGATCAAAGACTATCACTTGACTGTCTAACATATCAAAAGATTCTAATGATCTGAATTAGGCAATTGATACTCAGCAAAATATTATAATACTATCTAACCGACATTTTCCTTACACCGATGCTAAAGAGTCGGAATTGTTAACGTGCCTGACAGGGTGCTTTTGATATATAATATTGACTCTGTCTTTGAAAGTAAGCATCTGACTTATCACGGAAGAACCGAGACACTTTTGTGAGAACTTGCCACTAGCATATTTGATAAGAAATATGAAGGAACTATTGCAAATTCTAGCCTCTGGTTCAATCGGAAGATCGAAAATCATCTCCATGGTATCTATATTAACGGTGGTTAATTCCAATCTAAAACTTGCCTTGCAAATAATACAATTGATAAATTTCTGTCGTAAATGCCAGTGAAGCACGTTCGTGTAAACAATATTATACGATCCAAAATTGCTACGTCAGGCTTGAAATTGGGAACAATATACTTTTTGATATATGTTTCTTTAAAAAAATCAACAAAAACACTTCTTACATAATTCTTGAGATCTAGACAAAGATGCCAATCTATTATTAAATTTTCATTCACTTATCTGTCTTCAATGGAAACTCATATAATTGTATTTTGCATAATAAGATATTACTCCAATGGTGTTATGTCTGATAAATATTGTTGAATGTAACATTTTTACTATAGATTCAATAATCTGGTATAGCTTTTTTTATTGCCCAAAGCAAAATAACCAAAGTAAGACAATATGATTAATAGATTTATATAAGTAAGCTTTTATTAAGTTAGAATTTCACGAATGAAATAAAATTTAAGCATACATATATCAAAACACACACAGAATCCGCACGACAAGACACACCCACAAGGAACACAAGAATACTGACATACCATATGAAGTAAATTCTCGTAAGAAGAAAAACTAAAACGCGAAGCTAGATCGATTTATACATAAAATAATGTTGAAAATTTACACGAACACCCAAAGTACAAATATATTTGCATAGACATATAAATGTAAAGTTACCTACATGTTTATACGTACACATATAGATATACATACACAATCAAATACGATACAATGCAAAAGTAAAATTATCTTTCGTAAGAATTAATTTAAAAAAATGTCACCGATTGCTACGAAGGCGTATTTGTTGAACATTTTGAAGAATCGCATGGAAGTTGTTCATAGACTAACACATAGTCGGATATGTGTGAGTGCATGTGCGTCTGTATATATACATGCATACATACATACATACATACATACATATATGTATATATATATATATATGTGTGTGTGTGTGTGTGTGTGTGTATGTATGTACGTATATATGTATGTATATATGTATTTGTATATATGTACGTCTATCTATCTATTTATCTACCTATCTCTGTGCCTATAATCTTTCTTGCCCCTCTCATTCTCTCTCTCTACACACACACCCGCTCCTTCACAAACTTACACACGCATTTATATATATACATGTATATATAATTATTACCGCATTTGCACAGAAAATACCTTAACATCTTAATCAACGGATCCGACATTGGTTACAGAAATATATTGCGCAATGAGTCCTCATTTCACTGAGTAGGAGGAAATGAATGTATATATATATATATATATATATTATCTTTCACTCTTTCACGTGTTTCAGTCATTTCACTGCGGCCATGCTGGAGCAGCGCCTTTTGTCGAGCAAATCTACCCCAGGACTTATTCTATAGAAGCCTAGTACTTATTTTATCAGTCTCTTTTGCCGAACCGCTAAGTTACAGGGACATAAACACACCAGCATCTGTTGTCAAGCGATGTTAGGTGGTCAAACCCAGACACACAAACACACACACCCACACACATGCACACACACACACACACACACACACACACACACACACACACACATACACACACACACATATATATATATATATATATATATATATATATATATATATATATATATATATATACATATATACGACAGGCTTCTTTCAGTTTCCGTCTACCAAACCCATTCACAAGGCTTTGGTCGGCCCGAGACTATAGTAGAAGACACTTGCCCAAGATGCCACGCAGTGGGACTGAACCCGGGACCATGTGGTTGGTAAGCAACCTACTTATCACACAGCCACTCCTATATATATATATATATATAAAATATATAGTTTTAGGGAAAATAACCGAGTTTCAAGAACTCATCGATGAAAGTCCACTATCACTATCACATATAATTAATAATTAAAAGGACAATAAATGTATAATATAAAGTAAAGTAAATATCATAAGATAAATATAATAAAAAGATTACACGTGTTTCATAACTAATTTTCAAATAGAAAGGAAATTTAAATCGATTAAAATCAATTGAAATTATCGAAAATAAATTGTATTCAAAAATATAGCTAATCGTCAGATCGTTGTCAACCAACAATAAGTACCAAATGAATTAATATGAAATACTTATTATATAAATATAGAAAAATTATTTAAAATATGATATCAAAATAATAACTATTTAATAATCATCCCTTCATCCATTATAATAACATGTATATTATATACAACAAACATCTTACATAAATTATCATTGTTTTAAATAATCATTGTTTTAAATACAATTTGAACGAAGTTTATGTTTAAAATAATAATGAAGATAAAATTAGTACATATTTAACCGGTGTAATAGTTAAAGCTATACTAATTTGTTTAATTTATTTTAATGCGTGTGTAATCTAGACCTCATAAAACACATATATTCGTTGAGCTAGTATAAAAAAAAATGAAGAATACGAAGTCGAAAACTCGAAAAAAAAGTTGAAAAGCTTGAGATTTTAACACTCTTATTTTTTTTTAAATAACGTACAAATTAAAATCGATTAATAACAATGAAGGTGAAAATAAAATAAGGAATGTTATAAATTGATTTTTCGCACCTTGTTCAAAACTTCAAGTGTGCTGCTGAATCTAAAGATGTAAATGTAAGTACTTCAGATATTCACACCGTTGTTTCTTTTAAAAAAATCGCAATGAAAAATATATTCATAAATACATATTTCGAAAATCTATGTAAAACGTACCTTTTTCGTTCCAGTCTAATATTATATGCCAAAACACCTCCACATTAATACAAATTGCAAATAACCTGAGTTTGTATATAATATTCTGAGTATTGTATGTACGACCACGTTAAAATCCCTCTAAATATGGAAATACGCATTTACTGTTAAGGTCTCAAGATTTTCTAAGAAAGTGATGGAGTATAAATGCCACAATTCGTTCAACAATGTCAAGATATAGAAAAAAGATGTCCTTTTAGAGGAGTGAATATGTTTTCCGAGTGTAACATGGGAAAAAACAGCGCAGAATCTGGGAGATCAGATATGGAACACCGATGTAAATTTCAAAGCGGATATCAAGTCATTTTTAACTTGTCTTTAAGATAAATTGCATCGAGCACACTGATATTTCTATCACAATGTTGATTATCGCTTCACAATCGAACTGATATAAGCTTAATCGTTATCTAGATCGAGAGGAATCAATTGCCAGGACCCGATATACGAATTTGTATGAAAAGGAGACATGAAATTGTCGAGTAAAACCAACCAAGAGAAAATTCTTAGCTGAGACATGCAAACTATGAAAATAGCAAGTGGCTCAGAAATTTAGCAGCGTGCAATACACGCTCACAATCAAAAACACTATATATACATTTCTATATTTAAGAGATGAGGAATTATGTACATTATTTATATTATTTACAATTCAATTCACGGGAAAATACGTTAAGAATGAGAACCCAGGTTCGAAATTTCCCCAAGACACTTGATAAAGGCTGGAGAGTATATGAGCCGAAACGTGCTGAGAAAAAGCAATATGAGGACAAATATCCGTCAATTGTAAATAATGTAAATAATGAACACTATATATGTATATATAGTCTTGTTTCGATATTTTGTAGCTCAATCTTATGGTTTTATTGGAAAATGTATTTGAATAAATGTTGTCCTTATTAAAATAAACTTTTACAACTTTTAGTGTCTCCTTGATAATTAATATTAGTCATCATCTGAGCCACATAGGGAATAATTAACCATATACAATCCTTATTTTTTTATTTTTTTATATTTGTTTTATATTATCATTAGTAGTGTTGGACAAAATAACGGCAACACCTTAACATTTCAAACAAAGTTATTTTAATATGGGGTAGTACGGCCTTTAGGTGTAATCACAACTTGAATTCTATGAGATAGGCTTATACAAAGTTTGTAATCGTCTCCTGGCTGCTCTTTTTAGCGTGATGGTGTAACTTGTAGCATCCTCAATTACTAATTCGTAATGGTTTACCTTGATGGTTATTTAGGCGTACAGTACCACTGGAAATTATTACAAACACTAATACCGTTATATATATATTCATAATTTATTATTCACTTCGATAACCTTTTTTAATTTGTTGCGGCATTAGAAATTATCACCGTGTTCATTGTTGTGATGGGCAGTTTCGATGACCCCCTGGGTTAGTAAACTCGCTGAGGATAGCAAAGTCATATCTTCACAACGTTTGAAGCGATGTCTGACTTTTCTATTTACAATTGTTTTCGTATATACGAATGGGGGCTTATAATTTCTGTTCATTTCCCCGATGTCAGTTAACGTATATCACTGGAAATTTGTGTTCTGGCAGATATGTTTTGCTTGCTGGCACCACTTGTAGCACCCTTAATTTTATAGATATATTTCCCTCTCTCATTTTTATCACTCTCTATCTATCGTTCTATTTCTCTCTCTCCCTCTCTAAATATATATGTAAATATGTATTATTGTTACACAAGACAACCAACATTAAGGACAGGCAAACAGTACGTCATATACAATAGTAGCAAGAAATTCAGAATCTTACAGTTATTTTTGGGTCTTCGCTATAACCTTGGAGCCCCAGTAATCCGTTACAGGACTTACCTAGCGTGCCTATTCGTTTAGATCGCCTATGAACTAAACCCCCATAATTTGTTTGTATGTATGTATGTATGTATATATGTATGCATATATATATATATATATATATATATATATATATATATATATATATATATATATATATATATATATATATATATATATATATATATATATATATATATATGTATATATATATATATATATATATATATACGCATACATATAAATGTAACTAGTTATAGTAATGACAGAGAAAAGAAACGTTCGGTTGAGTAAAATTTCCTGCTTTTCCAGGTGTGCTAATGGAAATAATGATAGCAATTCGCACCCACGTAGAATAAAATGGTTGTATAAATCAAGATTTCTCTCCAATCAAGTTGCTATTTCACTTACGTGCGTGTGTGCGTTATACATTCATACATGCATACGTACATAAAATCACTCGCACGCACACACATGTATAGAAAGTGAGAATGAGAAGTGATAGACAGATAGCTTTATACATACTTGCATACATACATAGATATATACTTACATACATAGAAATATATATATACACACAAACATGTGTATAGCTCCCTTCAATATGTATGCGTACAAGTAAACTATCTTCTGACAGCGTTGATGAAAATGCAGGAAGCTAGCTGTTTTCCATGCATCAGAATATATAAAAAAATAAATATTCTTTTGAATGTCATCCCCTCATATTATGTTTATTCACTTAGATGTGTAGGGGGGGGGGGTGATTTTCATATTTTTTTAGAGAACAGTGATATGACCATATCTTTTCTATCTTACAGTCTGCCATTTCACTAACGTCATTGAGGTAATATTCATATTTTAATATGACGCTTTTCAGCGAATTGTTTGAAACATTTGTTGCCTATGAAAGCTTAGAACGTGGTGTCGACATTGAATTATGGCTGTGACAAGAAGGAGATAACTATCTCTTGATAAATATATATTATTCATGTAAATAACATCACCGGATGCAAATAAACAAAAAAAAAGAGAAAAAATGTTTGGCGCCAAGTCTGGAGACTGCATAATATTGCCAAAGTACATGAAATAGAAATCACATTTACTGCAACTCACACAATATATATCACAAAAATCAGGAGACACATTAGCACCATACATTAAATATAATAGGAATGATAAATGTTGAGACGTCTTTGGTAGAGGTACTCTGAATCAGAATTTTGAGAAGGCATATGTACATTTAGGGCTAACTATCAATTAGCACGTTAATATATTTGTGTTATCACTGACCAACATATATGCAAAAATACTTTTTGTTGTTTCCTGTGAGCATTATTAAAATCCTGCTGGGTATAACAATGAATCGGTTACAAACATTTCCCTATATTCTTTCTATTTTCGTGTTATCACCAAACAACATATTTTCTAATAACATATCACCAAACAACATATTTATGTTGCCTCCTAGGAGCTTTGGTACAATCCTGAAGTACTTTAGAGAGGTGTTGTCAACCGTAGTTTAGGTTGATGCATTTTAGCCCGCTCTGCCCTAATCAGTTATATTTAATGACGTTCCATCCTTTTCAAACTTGTTTTCCAACGTATAACAATACTGCAATCATGTCAATAACTCTTTAAATGCAGTTGGTTACCATTCATAGGAAATTAGATGTGGCTTTTGTTTCCATTTAATTTAGAAAACAAACGCGTGGTTTATTAGGTAGTCTTAATCACAAGTTATATATTGGGCATACTCTATAGAAAACTATCCTGTGATAAAGAAAAATAAAACCGTTATTAAATTAGATTAATTCTGTCAAATTAAACTTAAACCGGGGCATATTTTCGTGAAATCAGGCACTATGATATGAATTTGAATTTTTATATTATTTATGCATTTACTTGCAACATTTGCAAAGACATCTGTTAGTGAAAGCAATTAACGTTAGCTATTATTATTGCATCTAAGACTATACATTAGGACTGATTAACAAAATGGGGATATAATACTACTTAATGATGTACCTGCTGTGCTGGACGTCAATATTGATTTCTTCCTTCAGCATTGGAACATCTCAGCTTGGTGTTGAGTAGTTTTGCGGAGCAAACCTAGTACCGTCATATTTTACATTGCATCTTCGACCAGATTTTCACAATGAGTCTCATTTCATAGCTAAATACTTACGTAAATACGCAAGCTATATTATATATTGCATATATATAGGCTCTGGAGTGGTTGTGTGGTATGAAGCTGGTTTCTCAACCACATAGTTCTAGATTCAATCCGATTTCGTGGCACCTTGGGCAAGTGACTTCTACTCTAGCCTCGGACCGACCGAAGTCTTGTCAGAGGATTTGGTAGACGGAAAGTGAAAGAATCCCGTTTTATATATATGCGCGTGTGTGTGTGTTTGTGTATTTGAGTGTGTATGTTCGTGCCACCACTATCGCTTGACAACCGTTCGCCAAAAGGGGCCGACATTATAAGTACTAGGTACTGAGTTGATTTGCTCGACAAAAGGCGGTGCTCCAGCATGTCCGCAGTCAAATGACTGAAACAACTGAAAAGTAAAAGAAAACATAATATATATATATACATATACATGTACACATAAGTATGAATATATATATATATGTATGCACTCACACGCACACGCACATACAAACGCGCGCATACACACACACACATGCACACACTATATATATATGTTCTTCTACATATTCGTTCTTCTCTCGTTCATTATTGTTCTTATATTATGTCCATTGTCTAGAAAACTTTCGTCACACCTCTGTGATCTCTTCACCGACCTTTACCATCCTCGTGTATCCTCGTGAAGGTAGGTACGTATGCATGTATATTGCCTCAAATTTGGCAATGGTATCGTAACAATACACGTTGTTTTACACGTAGAAGAAACACATCAATTAAAACTACTCAAATATTGGAATAAATTTGTGAGAATATAGTATTTGTATAGTGAACATTTTTAAAAAGCTATACAAATTGTTGGCTAAAAATGCGAAGAGGAACATCATGTTATATATAATACTCAATATTTAGTTGCAGCTGATCAATTTATGACAACCAATTCTGATCTCAACGTCTTAGTTCTATGTCTGTAATATTTCCGAATATTGATATAAAACGTACGTATATATCATTTAGGATGGGTTATTTTCTACTCTAGGTACAAGGCCAGCAATTTTGGGGAAGGAGCCAGTCGATCATATCGACACGAGTACGCAACTGGTACTTCATTTATCAACTGCAAAAGGATGAAAGCCAAAGTCGACCTCTGCGTAATTTGAAGTCAAAACGTAAAGACAGACAAAATACGGCAAAGCATTTCGCCAGGCATGCTAACGTTTCTTATTTCTTTATTTCCCGTAAGGGGTTAAACATAGAGGAGACAAACAACGACAGACAAGGGGATTAAGTCGATTACATCAACCCTAGTGTGTAACTGGCATTTAATTTATCGACCCCGGATGTATGAAAGGCTAAGTCGACCTCGGTTGAATTTAAACTCAGAACGTAACAGCAGACGAAACACCGCTAAGCATTTCGCCCGACGCGCTAACATTTCTGCCGTATCGCCGCCTTCATTTAGTGCAGATTCCATCAACTGACGGCTAATAAACGTCGCTTGAGTTTTGGATGATTGTGACGTTTCACAATGACTATTTGCCTAAAACTGTCCATCAGTGGACGAATCGATGTGCAAACAATTAGCCCCGGACGCAAATATAAGTTAAATTTTACAGTGAATAGCCTCTTTCTGGCTTTCAGTTAAAACAAATAAAAGAATGTTAAATACTAAATATAATTATGATTTTTTTAAAAATGATATAATATATATAAATCTATGAATTTGTTTCTTACTATATATAAAATATATACAATATAGAATAATACAATATATTACATATATTATTAAAACACGGATACAAAATTGACGAAACCACGTGACCTGAATGCATCTGTTTACTTCATTCTGGCAGTTTATCTCGCTTTTAGTGAACTCATGAAGTTAGTGCTTTGTGTTGCTTTTTTAGTCGTTTTGTCATGTATTTCTAGCAACGGCCGTACATTTTGTACCCATATATATATATATATATATATATATATATATATATATATATATATATATATATATATATATATATATATATATATATATTCATATTAAAGCACCAGAAATACTAGGTTTGTAAGAATAAGAGCCAGCTAGACTCTGAGGCCACTAAAAGTTCATTGAAAACAAACATATTGAAAGCGGGTGGTGAATGAAAATGATAGCTCCTACTTTTGCGAAGGCCGCAAAATTAATGGCAAATAGCTTAGTATAGGTTTGAGGCTCTGTGCAATAAACAA
>NC_142946.1:14687068-14724568 GCF_046866305.1 Octopus bimaculoides | reverse complement strand
TCTAACACACTAACATTTATGGCTTGGAAGCTTCCTCAGAAAACGATAACAACAGATTTACTGTTTCAACTTAATATAAGAGGTCAAACAAAGTAAATCCAGGTAAAAATAAACGACAAACTTATATTTACAATCATATGCAACCAAGTGCTCACAAAATAACTTTACCACATATATGTATACCTTCTGTGTGTGTATATATATTATAATGCATATTTCATATATGTATTTTTCGTTCATAGTTGTATATATATATATACACATATACAGGTAAACTATATAATTGAATTAGGGCACCGAATACCAGTTGCTACAAAAAGATCTAACGCCCGAATGTCATAGGTTTCTTACTATTAAGAGACACTCACGGTGTATGCATGAAGCGAATAGTGTAGAAAATAGTCGCTACTTTGTTGAAACCACAAAGCAAGACCCGATATCTTGGTATCAGCTGACTTTACATTTTCTGCGCTATTACTCTAAGGATCGACATCCAAGCTTAGTTTATTCATCTATTTTTCAAAATAATCATTTCATTAAACCGTACAAAAGACAGAATCAGTTGATAGCAAGATATCTGTTCTTGCTTTGTGGTTCATGCCATTTAAGGCCTATTTTTATTCGATTCGTTACATTCACAGTGCGCGTTTCTTAATCGTCAGAAATTTGTGCCTTTGGAGTGTTAAATCCTATGTCTAGCTACATCTTCAGCCACACCGACACCAGTAACTGTGCTTTCTATATTTTCCCTATGTATAGTTCACTGTTAAAATTTACTATATCGTTCTTCAAGGTGGTTCTAGTGCTAGCCTTTAGTACATGTGCAATCATTCTTTCTGCCTGAATGTTTTTTTCAGAGTTATGGATCTGTATGATTCAGCCACTCCAGCACTCTGCGGTGATTTTCTTCACTGCTGAAATGATGGTGCGTGGTTTTCCCCCTCTGTGACCCGTAGAGCAGAATCATTATTGTCTAGCTCAGTGGTTCCCAAACTTCTTTGTGTTGCCGCCTCCTAGATATCCCGGTCACATTCCAAGCGCCCCCGCCCCAACTAATCACCACATATACCTATTTCTGAAGCAAACTCAAAACTAATTTATTTCGCAAATAAACTTAACCATTATTTTGATGTTGTTACACGAATCGTTACTCTATTATCGCCCCACATTTTACATCAATCGCTACCCCATTACCGCCCCACTTTTCTTCAACGCCCCCTTGAAACTTCCCACCGCCGTCGGTGGGGGGATTCAATGCCGCCCACTTCGGCAAAGACTGGTCAAGATAGTTTCAGTCATAGCTTAATTTAAGGAGGCTCAATTCCCTCGTGTTGTCTTCACAGAACTCTACCTCACTCTCACAGATAATCTCAAGACATTTTTTCCACGGAATAATTTATGTCTATAGATGAGTAGAGTGAAACTGCATACATACTACCCATTACACAACCTGCTAAGTCTTCGGAGTGATGGCAACTACTGATTCTACTAAAGAGAAATAAATATTCTTGTATTTTTCTATTATCCAATTGATTTTTAATGATAATTAAATAAACGTCTTTAGTTTTAAATAGTATAGCTTTAACTATTACACCGGTTAAATATGTACTACTTTTATCTTCGTTATTATTTCAAACTTAAACTCCGTTCAAATTGTATTTAAAACAATGATAATTTAAAACAATGATAATTTATGTAAGCTGGTTTTTGTATATAATATACATGTTAGCATATATTATAATGGATGAACGGATGATTATTGAACGTTTATTATTTTGATATTTTGATATTTGTAATAATATTTTTATCTTTATGATATAAGTATTTCATATAAATTCATTTGGTACTTATTTTTGGTTGACAATAACATTTATTTATTTTAATTATTGACCTGAAGATTAGCTATATTTTTGAATAGAATTTATTTTCGATAATTTCAATTGATTTTAATCGATTTAAATTTCCTTTCTATTTGAAAATTAGTTATGAAACACGTGTAGTCATTTTATTATCTTTATCTTATGATATTTACTTTGTTTTATATTATACTCATGTATTATGCTGTTAATCGTTAATCTTTCTATGTGATAGTGGATTTTCATCGATGAGTTCGTGAAAGTTGGTTATTTTCCCTATATATATATATATATATATATATATATATATATATATATATATATATATATATATATATATATATATATATATATATATATATATATATATATATATATATATATATATATATATATATATATATATATATATATATATATATATATATATATATATATATATATATATATATATATATATATATATATATATATATATATATATATATATATATATATATATGTATATATATATATATATATATACATGTACAGCAATATAGATACACATATCATACATATGTGTGTGCAGGTGCATGCGTGTGTGTTTGTGTTGGGGAGTGTGCGCGCGCATGTGTTTGTGTATAAGTATAAATTCATCAGAGTAGATGAATGAGAGAATGTTTGTAGTGAGAGAGGAAAATTGAATATATTTCGTGTACTTTATTATATTTGTATCTAGAAATTGACATGATTATCTTTTAATTTCGTAGAATAATACATATACACATATATACTCGCTTACATACACACATACATATATGCATACATGGATATGTGCATGCATACATACACACACATATTGGAGAATGTTTAGTTGATAAATATGCAAAACTGGAGGCAACGAATTGTTCATTTATTAATTCTTATTACTGTTCCTTTATAGCTCGTGGGTAACAGATGAATTGTTTTAATAGCATACTCTATATTTATGAGATATGTACTAAAGAGGGAATTCAAATACAGATTGGAAGAGTTACATATTTCCTGTCAAATGAGCAATATATTGAAAGGTAGCTTTATTGAAATTTGCATAACATACTATCTAGATCCTGTTTATGTACATCCACACTTTACTTAGATTTACACAAATATAACCTTTGACTCATGGGCACCTTCAGAACGTAAACCGATGTCATCTTATGAGCAATCCATCGACCTACTAAATATAACAATCAGATCTTCTTCAAACCACGCACTCTGCACTTTTAGAAATCTGACTAATACATTGATAGTGAAGAGCCACAAATGATAATATTGTTGGAACGGCCAGAAATGACTTTTTGATGTACGTATATTTGATCAGAGCTGATCTGATTCAAGAAAAGCTAAGACACTTTCTCAACCCTAATAAGTAAAGACTTTTGATGGGTCGCTCCAAATGAATACACTAGACGCCATATCTCTGAAAAGTGATACACACAAAAGAACGTTACGAAAAATTCCTTAGAATTGTCGTCCATCATATGCAAGCAAAGCGTAAAAAGAAATTTGAATAATCATTGCTTCAAGTGATTGTGATAGTTATCGGACAAAGCTAATATGCTGCCTAAGTCATCACACTAGTGCCTGTGTTGTAGTCTGAAGTACATGCAGTAGCAAAAGCTGATACTAATCCTATGACATTATCAACAAAACGGTGCATTAGGGTATGTAAAACCTGAGAAAAAAATAGGCTGGTCAAGGCTAGAAGGCTTTCATCGATTTTTGTGACCTAGAAATATTCAAATAAAAATTCCTTCAAATCACACACAGTTAAGACAATGTTAATAACAAATTTCAGAGTTTCATAAAGTGAGTGAAACATTATATGCTTAGGTTTTTTTTTTTTTCTGGAAAAGAAATTAGCGCGTTACTGAGCTTTCTGTATGATAGCATTGGATAGTCTAGTACGTTATATACGAAGTGCGAAGATGTTGATGAGAAAAACACAATTCAAGATAAACCAGACGATCTGGGAAAACATTTCATTTTGTTGCGACTTGGGAGAATCATTAAGCCAATGTTGATAAGAGATTTCAGAATTTCCTAAAGTAGAATGAAACATTATAGGCTTTGTTTTGGGAAAGAGAGTAGCCAATTCCTCCAACATTCTTTATGGTAACATGTGGAGGATGACCATTGGCAAAAACATTATGCATTCTGCCTGCTTCTTCATCGATCCCCTCTATTTCTCAGATTTAGAATACAAACGTAAAATTAAAACAGTATTTATTCTTGCTGATTATCATTTAGCCTATATTTGACCATGAATAGCATGTATAACCAGCCTGCTGGAGATTTTCTGAATTTTGCGATTTTCAACAACATAGGCAAGTTATCAGCTGCTTGTATCTGTTTCATAGTTCATAGTCTTGGAAACTGAGTGGGAGACTACGACGTAAAATGCACAGAAGACATTTTATCTCTCACATTAACAAATCGCCCAACCAGCCTTTTTATAATGCAATTTGTATAGGGACACCTACACGACTAAAAACACAGGTTGTCATATTTATGTGAAAAAATATTGCGGGAACTCGGAGCAAACATTACAAACTTCTCAGCACATGAGCTTGCATCATATTCCTATATATATTTAAATTATTCTATACGAAGCGTCTTTTATTCGTCCGGTTTTTTCCGGTGTTTATCACTTAGGTGCGCTAGAGAAAATAAGCTTCAACTGAAGCGTGAAAACTTCAAGATAAAAACCTTAATTTCTGTTTCTGAGTGGTGTTGTGGGACGCTAGAAACATATTCTCTATTTATTCTCATTCATAAATACAGTAGCTAAAAACAACAAAACACGAAGAAAAAGGAAACAAAAGGCTACAACTTGTATTGTAGACAATGTGTGGCGTGAAGAATATAGTAAGTGCAATACTGACAATATATAGGACTGAAACCACTCTAGTTGCTGAAGATTATACTCAGTGCAGACACACACACAATCACATGCAATATAAAACATACATATAGACGTGTGCTCGTGTTCATCTATTCATGTAACATACAAGTACATGAGAGTATGTGTGTCTACAACCGGGTATCCATTTTGTATGCCAATATATATATATATATACTTATATGTGTGAGCGTGTGTGAGTGTGTGTGTTTGTACATATATTTGTAAAAAATATGTACAGCGTTCTCCCTCCCCACAGTCACAGACTCACACGCCCATATATATCTTCATGGTTGTGTGCGTCATTGTCTGTCTGTATTGAACTGGACTTGCTTTGAAATTATTTCTTTGTGTACGTTATCATATTTATATCATCCTATTAATTTTAGCATCACATTTTGACAGTTTAATGTCAAACAGAATTTGTAGAGTCCGCCTATCTCACTCTCTCTCCCTCCGTCTCCCTCTCACTCACTCAGTGTCTCTCGATATATATATATGTATTCCTCCTGGCCATATATTATTCCTTTGTTATATCTTGTTACTTCTCCTTCATATATCATAGTTCTCAGACGAATATCATACTAAGAACTTTTTTTACTCATTCTACGATGTGTAGTAAAAATAATGCAACTTGCGTTTAAACTAAGGATAATTTGTTTCTGTATCTGATCACTCACTGTCGCCTCGGCTGAGAATCTCTACTTTTTAAAGTTATTTTCATTACCTTTTTGCTTGTAATCTATAGAATAGGTAAATTTGATCTAGGTAAATAATTGGCATTCAGTTTATGATTTAGGTAACATACCATAAAATGTATTGACTGTTGAGTAATGCGTGAATTCGAAAAAATATTGAGATGATAATCTACGGATCGAAATATCTCAACAGCAAAGTGCAATGATTATTAAATAATAGTGAGTGACTGTTTATAGTTACACTGCCATAATTATTATAAATTCAATGATTTAATTCTGATACACATGCCTAATATCATACGTGCATACTAACAGCAAGGGACCCTGACAGGCAGCCACATATATTATGGATCTGTTGCTGTCGTATTTAACTTGGTATGCTAACTGAATATCTGGGTTAGGTAGAAAGTGCAAATGTACTCTATACATGTATAATATTTGTTTGTTTTGTGTAGCATTTTCAGCAAATTTTACGAATATAATACAATTTGATCTTTAACCTAATAATTAACAAACTATTTCATTCTGCATTTTCATAACAATATGCACACCTTCATATTGATCGTTATCATTGCAGCGACAGGTGAAAAAAAAAATATAGTAATAATTTTAAATCTATATGAGTCAAAAAATTCAACATCAACAAAAACTATGAATTTATTGACTGAATAATTGAGTAGGGTGTAATGACAATTAATGCGAGAGTGTGTTCAGTGCACTTTCAAAGTGAATACTCATTAAAACTGTGATGACAAAATATGTTTTGTTTTAACTTTATTATATTTTATGATGTTGATTCCTTTGAGAGCAATTTAATGTACCCTAGCTGTTAGTTTATTTACGTAGAGTCAAGAAGGCGCATGACTAGTACACAATTATTTCCGCGTTAAAAGTAAAGAGATTTCATTTCTTCCGTTGGCATTTCATACCAGTTCTCACGAAATCGCATCGAAATATTTTAATCGATTTTTATTCTGATGCTCATCTTATCATTCTTATAAATAGATTAAGGCTTGTAATAATGTCACTGTGTCACTAATACGAATGTGGTTTAAAGCAGTGTTTCTCTACAGGGGTTGATACCGCCCTTTGTGATACATGTAAGTTTTTTTTTTTATTAACACTCATGTGCACTAAACTGGTTATATTTCTACAAATAATGTTTAAACATTTTTGCATTCAATTCCTAATAACATTCAATCATAACAATAGGAAACTTTAGACATTGAATGCCTACGAGGGATATCCTTCTTGGAATATAATTGGAATCGAACTTCGCCATAGGCAAGAAATATTTGAGGATCACTGCTCTAATGTATGCTATCAAAAGAATATAATGGTGTTTGTTTGATGAATGAATTTATGAATACTGCAATTATAAATGTCACTTTAAATAGCCTGACCTCTCTCGCTCAACGTCCTAAAATTGTAGGAAACATTTTAACATCATACATGAAAATAGATATTGGTTTGCGTGTAAGTGTGTACCGTCCAAAACGTGAGCATTAACAAAGTAATCAAAGATGGGCAACGTGATTATAAGGTTCTTCTTCAGAAGTGTTCACCTTAAGATCACATTAACTATTTTACTATTTTAACAACGTTAACAGAGCTGTACCGACAATAATCCTACCAATTCAGCCTGGTAATTATTATATCGAACCCTTTTGCTGAACAGCTAATTTACGAACACACACACACCCACGAACATACACACACACACACACACATACACCCACACAGAGACATACACACACACAAACACACACACGCACAAACACTAACACACACACACACACACTAACACGCACACTAACACACACACGCACACACACACACACACACACACACATATATATATATATATATATATATATATATATATAGATAGATAGATAGATAGATAGATAGATAGATAGATAGATAGATAGATAGATAGATAGATAGATACACGATGGGCTTCTTTCTGCTTTATACCTACCGACTGCATTCACAAGACTTTGGCCGGCCCGCGTCTATAGCAGAAAGTAGCTCTCGAAGGGGCTACGCAGTGGTACTGAACTCGGAACCATGTGGTTCTGAAGTAAACTTCTCACCACACAATCACAACCGCGAGTATTGCATGAATGAAAATACATTTAAAGATATTTTGTCACCTTTCCGTTGAATCTGACTCATTTAGTATGAAGCGAGATCGCAATAAACGAATAAGGTCAAAAGTACCTAATTCATACGATCTTGCAGTGAAAGAGAAGAGGGTTACTTATTCATATACATCCTTGCTAGATATAGTAGAAACATTGATCTCGCATCGTGGTCGACATATTTTGAAAGAAAAGAAAATACTCTGTATAATTCTTTCTATTTTAAGCACAAGGTCTGACAATTCGGGGGAGGTGGACAGTATATATATATATATATATATATATATATATATATATATATATATATATATATATATATATATATATATATATATATATATAACGGTGATGAATTTGCATAGCAAGTGATCTGTTCTGAGATCGTGTGCTGGAACGAAAACAATTGCACCTTGGAAAGTATTTGTAAGCCATATATGTATTCTTTCCTTCCCTGAGCGTGTGCTAATACTTTGCATGTACGTGTCCTCGCGTTGTTGTTTTATTTCTCGTGTTTGCTTTGTTTTGGAGGATTATACATATGTTTTATGCGTGTGTGTGTATTACAAAGAGAGTGGGGGAGATAGATAGATACATAGGTAGAGAGAGAAAGATTCACACCTATGCATTTACATGGGGTGGGGGGAAATTATCGTTGCTGCTTTATCAATAGAAGTTTGGCATGTATACAATATCATTTTGGGATCTCGCAACAATAGACGCCTAGAAATCAAAATTGATTTTGTCAACGTCTCATTCAATTTCAATATCTGCACACGTGTTACTGAACGTTTCTTTTTTTTCTGTGATAAACAATATTTCAAAGTAACACGAATATCACTATTTTCTAATAAAGATAACGGTAATTGTATTCAGGTGTCGGCAAGTTTTGTGCTAGAATTAGCATACATCGACAGTAAGTATGCAAAACAACATTCTAAATCTATACACTCCGTTCATATAGGACTTACATTTATAAAGCTCTCATTAAATTATTTGTCTTTAGAAATCAATACATTAAAATGCAAAAGTATATTCTGCTGATAATATTTCGTATTCTGGGAATATATTTGTTTAACGAAAACTAATTTAGAAGATAATTTATTCATCATTTACATACATTCAAAACCATCGAACGATATTTATGCACTATATTATCTGCACTTTTAAAGTTTAATATGCCAAGGACTATGACAAATTTTCGAACGAACACTTTAACGTTCCTTGTGAAATTTAAATCTGAGAAGAGTAGAAACACTGAAATATATTCATGCATGCACACACACACACAACACGCAAACACACGAGCACCTCCACAAACATATGTATGTATATAGTCTTCGTTCGTGTTAGGGAGTAAAGTCAGGATATTTCCAGAGAAGCGCTCAACCTGAATTGTAAGCTGACAATACTGTCTGGTTCCAGGAAATGTCGGTATTCCTCTGCAACGTAAAGAGAGTTTGACGAAGAGTAAACAATCCCAATAATAAGACGATCACAAAAATAATCTTTTAACACAAATTTAATAATTCTTTACAATTGTTCCTGTACCAAATCTGCTTGCAACACCAGTTTACGCCAAAAAATTCGGAGCGAAGATATACGTAATCTTTTCAGTTTTACAAATTAGAGTGGTATTTCATCAGATTTTGGCTCATCCAGACTGTGTGCCATTGGCTTATATTGGGAGGCAAGAAAACTGAAGTTAGGTTATGAGATAAGTAAGTAGGGTAGAGATTATAGGGGGAAGAGTGGAGTGGATGAATTCGAAGAGGTGGAAGAAAAAGGAGGCGGATTATGAGGAGGCGAAGAAAAATGAAGAGAAGATGAAAGTGAATAATAATAATAATAATAATAATAATAATAATAATAATAATAATAATAATAATAATAATAATAATAATAATAATAATAATGATAATAATAATAATATCTCAAGAAGCATGATAGAGCTGCACAATATATTCACTGGGTAATATGCAAAAACCTGTTATTGCCCTATGATAAAAACTGGTGGGAACACAAACCATCCCCAGTACTTGAAAATGATCACATCGCACTCCTGTAGAACTTCACCATTCAAACTGACAGAAAGATAGATGCAAATAGGCCAGACATCATACAGAAAGACTTCAGACAAAAATTATGCCTCCTCATTGATATGACGGTCCCAATCGATATAAACGTATCTGCCAAGACCTACCAAAAACTGAGCAAATATAAAGATCTTGAAATAGAAATTAGCAAAATGTGGAACCTGAAGACTAAAACAATACCTATTGTCATAGGTGCCCTGGAAATGAGAGTAAAACGGGCTGATTACTAACTAGCTCAGATACCAGGAAACCCCAAAATGGCTGAAGTTCAAACGATAGTGCTCATGGGTACTGCCCATAACCTACGTAAAATACTGTCTATGTGATCTCAAATTCTAAAATAAACACACGATTTTATTATGGTTTCTTAAACATTCACTTGAACAACACTGTACAAATTCAAATATATGGTACCCTAGGTATAACACCTACATGAGTGTTATTGCATTTGCTATGGGCCGACCAAATCGTTGTGCGTTGATTTGGTAGACGGAAACTTGGAAACGCCCGCCGAATACATATACATGTATATATATATATATATATATATATATATATATATATATATATATATATATATATATATATATATATATTTATAGTCGCTCTCTCAGATATGCCTTCAAGTGCCCCGATAGTCACTCTTGCAAGCTACGCAGACGATACAAAAGTCTCGCAGAAAATACAGAACTCCAGTGATGTTGCACACCTGCAGCAGGAATTGGACTCAGTTTACAGATGGGCTGAGGACAATAATATGCATTTTAATGCTGAAACATTCCAAGCCCTGCGCTACCAACGTCAAAAACTGAATATGAAACTTACAGAGTACACTGGTCCACAGGGAATTTCAATCCCAGAGCCTAAATCAGTGAGAGACCTGGGTATCGACATGAGTGATGATACCTCTTTCCAAGTGCACATTATCAGAATGGCAACAAAGTGCAGACGATTAGCTGGATGGATCCTGAGAACATTCAGAACCAGAGATAAGGAAACAATGATAATCCTCTGGAGGACATTCGTCCTCAGCCGCCTGGATTACTGCTCACAGCTGTGGTCACCCACCAATCTGGAATTAACAGCATACCTTGAAGCAATCCAGAGGAGATTCACAAAGAAGATTGTCTCTTTGTAACTGCTCAGCTACTGGGAAAGGAGTTTTTAAATCAAAGTTAGACCTCTTCCTATCGAGAGTCCCAGATGAACCTACCTCGCGGCAGGAGGTGCAAATGAGGGTTGCTAAATCAAGCTCCATTCTTCACCAAGTGCCACATATTGTAGGAGGCTCCCTGTAATGACAGTGTGGCAACACGGTGGTGCATCAGCATGGCCGCAGCTCTAGGCTGAAACTTGATATATATATATATATATATATATATATATATATATATATATATATATATATATATATATATATATATATATATATATTCATTTAAAATACAGAGATGCCTGTAATAGGACATCTAACCCGCTAGAAATAGCAGCAAGACTACATACCACAAAATGTAGGGATAATTTCGAAAGGGAATGAAAAATAAAAACATTTACCGATCTATATTCTGTACCATGTTTTCAAGTCAATTTTAGTAAGATAAAAATTAGTAAGATTTAGTAAGATAAATATATATATATATATATATATATATATATATATATATATATATATATATATATATATATATATATATATATATATATATATATATATATATATATATATATATATATATATATATATATATATATATATATATATATATATATATATATATATATATATATATATATATATATATATATATATATATATATATATATATATATATATATATATATATTATATAGCCATGACGCAATCCTATATATTAATAAACCTTGTTTATTATCCTATGCGCATTTCGATGCAAATAATTAAGGCATTCCATCTCTTCAGGGCCAAGTTACATTAATTCACAACAGACAACATTGTTATTTCTATATAGATTACATGAATATAGAGAACTTCTAATCAGATTGTTTCAACATGAACGTATTGAAACTGCTTGCAACATCGATTAAGAAAACCGTTATATAGTAGAGTAACTAAGTACAATTGTTAACCTAGGATATTAAGTGACGGCATGCTTACGACGCTATTACATCAAATAAGAAAACCGTTAAAGCTTTGAGAAGTAAAGAAATGAAAGAAAAATTACCTATTCTAGATCTTGCAGAAATACAAATTAATGGTCAAAGGGAGGTAAGTCTAGCAAAATAAGGTTTTTTTTTATCTACATAATTTATATCATTGTGATTAAACCTATCAAATAATTATATTTATTTTAAACTATTAAATGATTTCTAGAAATAATTTAAGGATATATAATCAAGATAAATTATAACTTATAAATTATAAAATAAAATAAAGTAGGTAACATTCAGATTGAAACCATAAAAAATGTAAATATACATTGCATTAATTTAATAGTGGAATTATAAATACAATATTAATGAAGATGAGATAAGGCCCCGGTATCTATCATTATATAACACTGAAGGACACCCACGCACCTGATTACATTATACAAGTCATTATATTACCGAATGAACTTTAATACAATCACACCATGAAGATAGACGAACGGGTCAAATTTGACGTTTCAATATTAATTTATTCAGTAAATGACTAAATGCCTCTCTGTTTACGGAGTTATTGTATATTAATTCTTATCAATCACTTTGCATTTTTAAATGTGTCTTAGCTGCCATTTCAAAAAAGAAATTAGAGAAGTATTAACACTGTCCCTTATTTGTATTCTGATATTCTGCGAAACGAATATGTGCTTTTTATAGATTTCTAAATTAATTTTAATATCTAATTAGATATGAAAAAACATGTTCGACAAATATTTCATGTAAATTTAATTAACATCTCAGCTTTCCTTATAAGTTCCTTTATGGGTTGGAACATATACTTTCATTATCAGCTGTTTACCTTTTAGTTAAACCCTGATGATAGAAGCAACTAGATAAGGAATTAACTCCGCAAAATTTGGCCTAATTTCGCGCCTTAGTTGTTAGAAGAAATTTGAATAATAATTAATGGTACGTAGTTGAAAATAAATTTATTTACGCAAATCTATATTTTTAGTCTGGTCGCTTCATTACTTTAACATCTTATATTATTTTGGGGTATGATTTTATAACTAATGATTTCAATTCTGAAGTCCAATTATTTCTTTTCACTTCTTCTAGACTTTTACGACTGAAATCATGTAATGCCTTTCAGCAAGGGAAGGCTGATCTATCAAAATAATGAGTTGCCCATATATTTCTAAAATTGATATAAATTTATTTTTTAATTAATGTTTTTATTTTTATTTTTTTCATTTTTTTTTAACATTGTCTAAATGATATTCCACAGTGCATTGTTAAGAGTTTAATGTACTTTTTAGATATTGCATCGTATTCAGGTTTACAATCTACCTTAATTAGTAAATCTCTCATCCGAAAGGCAGTAAAAATACAAAAAATTGAAAATTGCATTATACTATGAACAAGTGTTTTTTTTTTCAGTTACATCTAAAAAAACATTTACAATTTATAGTATATCTTCAATCACCCGATATATCATACGAATGTTCTACATAAGTACTCCTACGTACGTTTAATTATTTCGAATAAGTAAAATTAGAAGTTATGTAAGTCCGTGAAAATATGTAATACAAGAAGCAAATTACTACAAAGAATCAGATTTCCAGATGTACGTCACTCGGTGTCATTCACGTGAAAGAAATTCAGTGTATCGTGGAACACATCGGTCTTCTAAATAGCAAAGATGTTAGTTCTAAGTATCAGAACCGGCAGCGAACTACAACCTAAATTATACATTAACCGAGACCATGCCGTGATTAGTGCACCGAGTTTTGTCGTGATAAGTGATTCGAGTTCAATGGTGTCTACTTACAATCTGTAGTATGCGGAAGTGTAAATTGAACGATTTACTGCTCTTCATGCAGATACCATTTAAACCGTTATATATCTATGTGAACATGTATGCATACACGCACGTACACACATGTAAAGAACTCGAAAAGTTGTTTCTCCAACCAGACAATCAAGCGAGCAGGAATGATTGCAACTTATTAGCCGAAACTGTAGTGAAACGAAGCTTACAGAGAATCACAGCATCCAGTTAATCTCTTCCATTATCTGAAGACACAGATTTTAGAAGATCTTGAATTATTCTAGGAATCAATTATGGACAATTAATGTAGTTCATTGGATATATTAGGTGATCCTGAAATATGAATTAAACCACATTTATAGCAAATTCCAAAATCAAGATAGACCAGTATTCCTCTCATAGACCCTACCATAAAAATTAGTGCACTAACATGTCAGTGTAGCCCTCTACGCCACGAGTTCTACTGGCAGCAGCGAGTATTGAGTCTACGTCATGTATTTTCGCAACATTGTACACACTTCTTTATTTTAAAGATAAATTCAATTTATGACTATTTAGTTATTCTCTTTTTCCTTCAGAAAATCACCTCGGTGATTGATAAGGAAGCCCGACTTAGATTTTCTAAAACACGTCTTTAAGTTACACACCAGGAACTTGTCCTTCTGCTGCTCTTCGCTTTACAACGTTGTTATCAACATACGCTCCCGCTATTCTTGAGAAAATTACTACCTCGCTTCTTTAAACATTACAGCAAATTCAACGTAGATATGTTCAACATGATCCCGAGAAAATTGTAGACGTACTTATTTATGTTTCAGAGGACATAAGAAATGTGTGAGCACATTTGGCTACATCTACTGGCATTCGCTTGATTTTCTTGTGCGTTTTTTTCCCCTGTAATACTCCGTCGCTTGCTATTTGCCTGCGAGACATTTCGATTTGCTCATTTATATTCTGTATTTTGTTAAATCAAATATTCTTGAGAAGTTAGCAATTTCAATGGAGAAGAATACTGTCGAATGCGTTCAATATGGGGTATCTTGTACACATACATTAAAGAATGTATTAAAAAATAATGTCAATCAGTTATTCATTAATAGACATTCTGTTATGTGCTAATCAATATTTTTATTAATTCTTTTTGGTATATATTATGAGCAAATACGCAAATCATCCTTTCGAATCTTCTTCCATCTGCATATGAAGACAAACAAGTATCTGGTTGACGAAACACAACATATCGAAGCATTAGTGTCCCTGCATCACCCGTTCTAAGAAATCAAGTAACTTATGAGCACATAGTTGTGTGAATGAAGTTGCTGGTCTCCTGTGACGCGCTCAGCAGCGACTAATATATTTGCGTTCAAATCTGACGGAAAATATAGGAAATAAACATGCGAGTCATCGTTTGCTATCGTCATTGGCTCGATTTATTACAAAAATTTGCTTTACAGGAAAACAAAGACTTATATCCATATTGCTTTATAAGAAATAAAAAAGAACTTCGATTCAAGTGATTAAGTATGTGTTTTGTTGATTTGGTGTGGACAGTAAACTAATCAGATTCTATCGTTGCACGTTGGCTTCTAGTCATGACTAATTGAGCAATATAATATGAAAATCATTCTATCCGTGACCATGCTACAATTGGTTGGTTTACAGTACAATGCAAGACGCATTATCCCTTAAGTCAATATTGAAGACAGTGTAATTGATTTAACTCAGAGTTATTGCTTTTCACGAGCAAGCATTTAACCTTACATTGACAGCTAAATATAACAAATTAAAACAGTCCAAGTTTTCGCTTTAGACTTTTCTTTACTTGTATATAAGGCAGCAAGATCTCTCCACTAGTTCTGTTTTTGCACGTAGATGCTTGCATCTTTTCAGATAATATGAAGTTGCTTCGGATCTTCTTTGAATGTGGGGCCCCAAGTTTTCTTGAACCTCTCTCCATTTCTTCACCCAACTGTAGCTGTCTTGCGAATTTGTTCTATAGATAGTGAGAAAATATGACCAACATGACTCAATTTTCTTTCCCCAACAATCGCCTACAAACTGTGTAGATTGGTTCTTCTCAGCATTTTAGGTTATGTGATGCTATATCTCTATGTGATTTTGAGTATGCCCACTACTGAATGCGTTCATCATTTTGGTGATCTTAGCGGTAATTTTCTATGTTTCTCATGGACAATATGGTAGCAAAGCCGGATTTTAATTCTGGACAGGACATATATCTCAGTAGCAATACTATTATTCAAGTAGATTGAATTGGTGAAACATTCAATGTGTTCTTGTTTCCGAAGAATGTCTGTGAATCAGAGATAAACAACACCTTGAATTTCCCTTGTCTGTAACCTTATGAGTAACACAGCAGAATGCTACAGCAAAGCAATGCACAGTTATGTTGCATCATTTTGACTAATGTTACCGTAACTGATAAGAACTAAAACAAAGTGGATACTGTTGGTTTGTAAATATCAGTATCTTGGAGTAAAGCCGTTTCATTATTTACTGGTACATGTATGATAGTGAAGATGTGTGATAGCGAAAATATATGTCCATAAACATATCTGTTTGAATGTTGACTTGTGAGGGCAGACGTACACGAGTACTCATATATATGAAATATAACTTAAGATAAGCACAATTGTTACTGATGCAGAGGTGTTCCAGCAATCAACCAATCAATCAATCAATCACTCAATCAGTCAATCAATCTATTAATCTTTCTGTCTGACTGTATGGAAGTATATACGTCTTTCCCCCACCCCTCTCTCTCTCTCTGCCCCTGTCTATCTCTCTATCATTCTATCTTTCCATCTACCTATCTATTTATCTAGCTTTCTACATATATTTTTTCTCTCTTTTTCTCTCTCTTCGTCTGTCTGTCTCTATCTCTGTATGTCTGTCTGTCAGTCGCTCTCCCTCACTCTCTATCTCTCTCTCTGTATATATATATATAAATATATATATATATATATATATATATATATATATATATATATATATATATATATATATATATATATATATATATATATATATATATATATATATATATATATACACCTGGTGGCGTGAACGAAGGTGTATGCAGACTGAGTGGGAAAAGACAATGAGAAAGAATGTACCAAATAGGTGATGGGATACAGTTATCAAAAAAAAAAACAAGCAATAAAACAAAAAGATCTACACTTTCATACGCAAAGGTACAACTATTTCAAAACTACCTGGAAAGGGTTTTATCGTATAAGAAAGCAAGGAATATAGTTGCAAAAGCTATTGTGGTTACAAATTTAAAACAAACACTACTACTACTACCAACGGCTGCTGCTGCTGCCTCTAAGACCACCACATCATCATCACCACCGTGGGCTCCACCACCACCACAACGTTTTTGTAGTCATACTTGTATATTTCTTCCTAATTCTCGTCTTATTCTTCTCATCATTTGCTATTGATGTTGTTATCATTAATAGTATTAACGTTTTATTCATAAAACACTTTATTAAAAGGTTAGAAGCCAACAGAGTGCACATATCATTGGAAAAAAATGTTTTGTACAATATCTCCTGGCTATTTACGTTCTTATTCTAAATTTCATAGAACTTCAAACTGCCTTTCATGCTTGGAAATTAGATAAAATAAATTTGCACTCAGTTGGTGATCTTCGCGATATCGTCTTATTTCTCGACTAAAATATGTTCTCTGTGTGTCGTAATTAGTGATGGAACATTTGTAGACTTTATTCTGGGAGATAATAGAAGAAACACTATAATTGATTTCGTGGGTCAAGGGTTAAGTAATATTTGTCTAATTCACTCTGTATATGGTTTTATTACCAATAAATATAATTGGTACATATATGATAAATGAAAGACGGAGGATGAAATATACGAGAATTTATTATTAATCACCACAATTGTTTCTACACATCTATTATCCATATATACATGGGTGCAGGCGTAGCTGGGTAGTAAGAAGTTTGCTTTTCTGGGTTCAGTCCCACTGCGTGGTATCTTTAACCTCGTCCGGCCAAAGCCTTATGAGTAGATTTGGTAGACAGAAGCTAAAAGAAGCCTGTTATATATATAAATATCCATGTGTGTGTGTCTGTGTGTGTGTATGTGTGTTGTGTGTTTGTGTGGGTGTATGAGTGTGTGTGCGTGTGTGTGTCTCTATTTGTGTTTGTGCCTGTATTTGTCCCACCACGGCACATTGACAACTGGATATGGTATGATCGCATCAACGTAGCTTAGTGGTTCAGCAATAGAACCGACAAAATATTACTAGGATTTGAGACGAAGGTAGTGGCGTCGATTAACTTGACTAAAAATTCAAGGCAGTACTCCTTCATGCTTACTTTCTAATGACTGAAACAAGTTAAAAGACAACACAATGACATAAATAGTTATATATATATATATATATATATATACACACTTTCTGTGCCCTATATATATATATATATATATATATATATATATATATATATATATATATATATATATATATATATATAGGGCAAAGGAAGTGTGTCAATAGGCAGCTGCAGGAGGTGTTCTCCTGGGGCTACAAACTACAGTAGCATTCACCTTTGTGGTTAGCTGCATTTAAGTGTCAAATATACTTCACGTTGTCGTGCAGCTACTGTTTATACCTCGTTCAGGGATGTATTATATCATCTGGGGCATTGATGGGTTAGATGGTTGCTGATGAAGGACCGAAAACTCCCAAAATATGGGATACACGCCCATTACCCATTTTTTTTTTTTTTTTTTTTTTCATTTTGAATCTCATTGTCTGTTTAGATCTGACATCTCGGAAACGAAACGTCGTAACAAAATCAGTGCTGGCTATAATTTCTATTCAACATCTGTTGTTTAAAATGAACAGCTAACACAGTAGAATACGGTAATGACTTACAAAAGCGTTTAAGTTACTTTGTAGCATATACTGGTTGCATAACGAAATATTGTGTACCTATAAATCTTTAATGTCTCCATGATCATATCTTCCTGGTAGCTGGTGCATAAACCAAACAAGAATATGTATCCCGAAGTTTTCTCTGTAATCTGGGTATTATATTCGTATTGCAGAATACTTCGCCGACAACAGCATTTTACTCCACAATTCTATTCGTTACCTGTTTTCCGCTATCAATTGCTTTTCATGCATATTCTGTTTTTTTTTTTTTCTAAGATGTGCCAAATATTTCAAATACGATTTTTTTCCTATTTCAGGTGTGTAAAATGTTGCATAAAGAGTCTCAGATGAAGAAACTCGCGTATATTTTTTCACTCTCTTTCGCATCTTCTGGTTTTGTAGATCATGAACATTGTGCTGTTGATCCAGACTATATATAGTAATATCCGTGTCTCCTGAGCTGGAACATGCTTTCCCACTTGAGCATGAATAGTTCTCTGTCATCATATGAAGTACAAACAAAAGCGCTTAAACACAATTTCTGTGTTATATTTCAACGCTCCTAACTTTGAATTTCGTTGCATGAACGAAGTGTGCTTTATGTAACTTCGTTTCCGAAGTTGCCATGCTTTTTTCGCGGTCATCATTTCTAGCTATCAGGATCAGTAATTAAATGTCTTGTTATTTTGGTAGACAATGATGATGTAGAAGGAAAGATTCAGAGTCAGAACGAAAATTCTCAAATGCTAACCATTATTACTTTGATTCGTAGGAAGAGAACAATTTTCAGTAAGGGAATATGGTAGGAATATACAGGAGAATGAACAAACAAATAGAAACAAATTCTTTGCTGAGTTACTAACACTTTCGTTGTTTCTAGGCTACCAAATATCCTAACGTGTATATAAATGCATTATTTTGAGCTATCTGCATTAAATAACCTGCTCAGTCATTACGTCATATTTAGTACGAGAATGAATGTCGTATTTACTTATTACTTCGTGATACATCTACTTTTGTGCCGAGCTTTGCGATTTATTTTACGAGTTCGCATATTTTATATTGCTATGAATCGTGTCTCTATTCGAACCTAAATACATAAATATGTTTCTATATTTCTACTCCTTTGAGCTTTGAAGCCTTGTGAGTATAAATATAAATACAATGAAACAAGATGAAGTAGAGTGAAAGATACTTTTTATATTAGAGAAACGATGAGATTAAGATTCTGAAATAAGGTTTTGTCTGTATATATTATAAATCCCATTTCTGCAATTTAGTCTGGTAATACTTTATTGGTATTTCATTTTAGTTGCCATGATAGTATTCTTCACATGGAGAAATTCCCAAGAAATTGATTATACAACTCAATGCGTCATAGTTGATAGTTATAACAGCATACATAGTGATAACTGATTATAACGTGACTAATCAAGTGAAAGATATTGAGGATTAAGGCAATATGAATCAGTAAATTGACAGATATGACAGGACGTCCGTCAACAATGCCTGCGGCAATTGATTTTCGTGTTGGATAATAATTTAAATAAGCCCTCTCTATATTTCATCATTCTGCGGTCGACAAAGAAATTGACAGTGAAATTCTGCAATTCATACAAGTAAATATTCTCTCAGGAAAATGCGAAGGCTTGTATCTATATTAACTATCAAATTTTGCTATATTAGACAGGGTGTAACGGACACTTTTAAATAAAATGCTCAGTTACAGAATAAATTAAACACGTGTGCTGTCATATCTAAAGCTTCACAAAGTCTCAACAATATCACAAAGATTAATAAAACATACAGTTCTTTTTTAAACTATTAGAAAGTATTAGAAAGTTTAGAAATTATTTTCCAGTAACGTCATATTTGATCTGCTGGAAATAATTAGTTGGATTGCCGAATTTTATTCAAATACAAAATTACAGAAACACAATGAACATTCTCCCGATTTTACAATGTTTATAATCAGAACAGCCATTAGATTTATCGGCGTTTGAATGCAATTCGAAATTAGTTTTTTTTGAAGGAGAACTTAATATGAACGAATGTGTGACTGGTTTCCGTGCTATCTATAAATAATATTACATTGTGTGGTGATCGACAACTGCAAATATTACAGTGAATTATGTACATATTTGTTATGATACTAAGGACACTTCACGATCTCGTAGCCCCGAGATAACTTCCATTATTTTGCACTTGAGCAAATTACATACGAAATTGATGTGACATTTGATAGGAAGAAAATACGCTTCACGTACGCAACTGTGTATCCATTTATCTAGCAAACATGCAAAACTGATATTACCTTCTACTATATTGTACAATTTGGTAGGACGGGTTAAGTCGATTACATCGAAATCAGTACTCAACTGGTATTTAATTTATCGACACCGAAAGGATGAAAGGCAAATTCGACCAACAAGTACAAGAACAACAACAGAACTATGAGTAGATCATATATTTACTAATCATGAACGAAAAAATGTAGAACGAAATAACGAAGTGAATTGAAGAAAGAAGGAAAGGAGGAAAAGAAATATGTGGAAAGAGAAAGCGATTGGGAGGATGAGATACATATCCTCAGATTAAGAGTTCAATGGAGCACTTATTTTTTGTTGCTACTCTGAGAGATACCTGCAAATAAATTGGCGGATTTTTTTTTCTGATAGTATCAGGGAAAAACTTTCTCTCGTGTATGCAGGGTTTGATATATTCTTGGAATACGGGAATTCGTGTGTAGAATGTCATAATACCGACGATGCAGATACCATACCTTCACCAGCTTTCATGTTGGATGATCAATTCATAGCAGTCTTCTAGTATATACGAATATCTACGTCATCACTTTCCGGACAAACAATGGAAGAAAACGGAAATAGTTAACACCAGTTATTGATGGAAGTCGTATGGCTGTAAAGATAGTTCTTGAGGACTGCTGTGTTCATACAATTACAGCACATCGTGAGTTGCTACAATATCTCAATAGAGGTTGCTGCATACTTATAACTGATGGAGTCTGACATTTCGGTAGACATATATTCATGTTTCTGGAGCAACATCCGATCTGATTGGGTGAAGTGCGTTTATCTTATACCATATAAAACTTTTACAGGACATTTGAAATCAATGTTAAATGGTTGCCTATTAAATATACTTTGCTAAATACGATAGGGTTAGACATGCTTAGCTATAAATCTAAAGAAGGAGCAATGCACGTAATTTTGTTCGGTACGTCTTCTCAGCAGAATATGAAGATCCAATACAATGATTGAAAATGTCGACACTACGTGAATGATTTCTTAATATATGAATTTTGCAGCATTCAAATGAAGTTTAGGATCAAGAGCGTTCGTGCGAAAGAAATATACTTGAACTCCAAATCAGAGACATTCATGCACTATAAAACACAGGAAATTAATTCCTCACATTCGATATAACTACCCTGAAATCCACCGATTCTACCTTGCGGATTTATCCAGAGTGAAAGCAATACAATGGCTGCATAATTTGGCCATCATTCATCATTCCATTTTTTGCTAACGCTTTTTTCTTCCATTTGCAATAAAGTTTCTATATTTTCTTCCAACAACTTACCTAAATTAGGTATCGGTTATATACTTATATACATGTATACATGTATGTATGTATGAATATGTGTATGTGTGTGTATAAATGTAAGAATGTATGTGCGTGTATGGATGTATGTATGTATGCATCCGTATATACTCCTATGTATACGTACACACACACACACATAAATATATGTATATATAAATACATACATACGCAATGCAATCATAGCGACACATGCATATACATATATGCATGTACATGGAGGGAGATAACTCTAATTCGATATCCCAGCTCCCGACCTTAAAATATTTTCGAACATATATGTTATTTTTATACAAAGTTTTTTTTTTCGAAATCATATAAATGATGGAATTAGTTCTACGCAAAATGTCGCTGTGAAACACACACTTTCATATACACGTACATAAACGCAAATAGATAGGCAGATACATATAGATATTGTAAAATAATATCAAAGTAACATAATAAACCACCCGAAGTCAAAAAATATTAAAAAAAGCAGGACAAACAGTAGTGGCACATTAAATGTTAGTTTACATGTGCAGAAAATAATAAAGAGATATAGGAGCTAAAATGTCAAATAGTCAGCTAAAGCAGGCCCAAATGAAGAGAGCACTAGAGGCGTGCGTTTCAAGCGAGACAATGGTGTGTCCTGGTATATGTGATTAGAAGCAAACGCGTGTGGTTTTGAAGCTGATATGTATGTGTTGGAATGTGTTTTGGACAAGTGTTTAGACATGCATAACCATCTCGCCTTCTATCTATCTATCTATCTATCTATGTGTGTGTATGTATATATATATATATATATATATATATATATATATATATATATATATATATATATATATATATATCCTATTGTGAAACAATGCACATTTTGAAAAATCCTACCAGAAATCTTTTTCCCGCCTTTCTCTCAATTCTCTTTCTTTTTCGAGAAAAAACGCAGTATTTTGTAACCTCATGTATTTTTGCTAGCGTCCTTCCTTTATTTTCTGTCAGCTCCTTCTTACGAATTTTCTCGTTTGCAATCTATTATGATTATAAGACCTTTCCATAAATTTAACTATTGCTCTTTCTGACAGAATCCTATTAAACAGTTTTGCTGCCTTACTGTTTTCCTTCCTCTTTTAAGTCAGATGTGATCTCATCGTTCCCTCTAGCATTGTTACTTCTAATTTTCCATAATACCTTTAATGTTGTCTTCTTGAGAATAAGTGGCAATTCTTCTTTTATGATTGACATTTCATTTACCATTTTGATTCTTCACTGATAAAAGCTTGAACTTATCTTTAATATCTCAGTTCTAAAATGTGTAATGTCAACATTCATTTTTTTCATTCCTAACATTTTTCTTCGATTTCGTTTGGGCCTTTTGGCTCTCTAGAACCTTCTCTAACAATTTCTTTTTTTCCCTTTTCCATCACTGTTTTCTTTTCCTACTTCTCTTAATGACTTCTGAATTTTCTGCATTCTCATTACTTGAATTCAGTTCTGTACATTTTAGCTTTTTTTATTCAGCAAATTTACAATACTATTCTTACAAGTAGCATGATATTTCTAAATGCTCCTTCTCTTTTACGCATTTCAAATTTATTGGCTACTGTTATTACTAAATGTTCCTGTCATTTCTGAAGTACATATAGACTTACACACGTAGATGCATACTTACATACATTTTTGTGTCTGCATATATGCATATGTATATGCATGTGCAGAGAGATATAAATAGCGAGATACAGATATAGAGATATATGTGCGATTTATATATGTGTATCAGAGTTGAGTGGCAACCGAGTCACGACATTTCGTGCTATTTTGATCTTTTACACCCATGCCATTACATGCTATATACTACTTCCATGTTGTTCCCGATGAATTCTTGGAAATATTTAGTTTAAAATAAGTACTACATTTAATGTAATCTTCACAACGCTTTCAGAGCTATTATACAACTTTCTTGCAATCTAAAGCTTGAATGCAAATATATGAAAGTATTTTCAGGAAATCTTGATGTAAGTATTTTATTCACGAAATATACACAAGAAATTAGAGAGCAGAAACAGCTCAAGGACACGTTGTTGGTAGAACAGGTCGGGGTCTGTCATAAATCTATAACAATTGAAAGAAAACTATGATGTGCAATCTTCTGACTGAATCTGAGTAATTGGTTCTCATTTCTGTACGATTAGGTGGCATTTCCGAATTTCCTTTACGAGGTTCTTTTTTCTTTAATATTCATTTACTTTATTATATGTATGTACATATTTGACATATGCATTAGATATACATTCTCTCTCTGGCTCTCTTTCTCTCTCTCTGTCTGTCTCTCTCTCTCTCTCTCTCTCTCTCTCTCTCTGTGTCTCTCTCTCTCTCTCTCTCTCTCTCTCTATATATATATATATATATATATAAATATATATATATATATATATATATATATATATATATATATATATATATATATATATATATATATATATATATATATATATATATATATATATATATATATATATATATATATATATATATATATATACATGTGTGTGTGTGTGAGTATTTTGGGCTGAGGTATAAAATAGAGAAATTTTTATGCATATCCTAGTTTCAAATGTGTGCAGAATGACTGAGGTCTAGTCGTTTTTCATCCATTAGGGGTGGAGGAAGTAAGGACCATTCAGGGACTTAGGTCGAGGAAATCAACGATTCCGTCATTTCTACTACAGCGTTGTATCTGTAGTAGAAATAATAATAATAATAATAATAATAATAATAATAATAATAATAATAAACATTAGTGATGATCAAAAACATATTCATGTATTTCTTTGACATCCCTAATAATCCTACTATGATAGGAGTCGTTTATGTTTTTAGACTCCACTTTCGAGTTACCTCTATTTCCAGATCTTGTGTTTTGAAAGGTTCTCCATTCCTTTTAGAGAACATTCTCATCTGTTGGTGTTGATCAATCGATTAGAAAAAAATTTTGTTAGTGATATCTGACTACTATATCTGGCCTATTTGTCTTAATATTTTTATCTGCTTGTATTGGCATATCTCAGAGTATGATGGCTTTCTCATGTTCTGTGACCTTTTCTGGCGTGTGCCTCTACTCTCCATTTTCTCTTTTTATCCTATAATGTTGGCATACTTTCTTGTCTATTTAAATCCGAACTGTGTCATGTCTGTGAATATATTCTTCTTAACCAGGACTGGGCAGCCAGAGTTAATATGATTTATTGTTTCCTCTCCATCACCACATATTCTACTGTTACTTGTATTTCTTTTCGTTCCATATTTCTGGTGGGTGTGAAACGCTTTGATTTTGAGCTGCAATTAAAAATCATTCAGTCTTTCCTTTGAATTCTGAAACCCTCAGCCTCCGTTGAGATTTTGCTTTGTGTATTTCTTTTGTTTGGTGTAACCCACTACTTGCCATGAAGGGACTTTCCTTGCCATCGTTTTAACATGATCCGTTCTTGTTCCAGTTTTAGTTAGGATTTCAGTTGTTTCACAGCATTCGTTGTTTCTTCTTTTTCTTGGTAACTATTATGACATTTTATTCTTATTTGTCAGCTTCTTGAGATGGTGGTGGCGCTGGATGACGATGGTGATACTACTGGTATTCTTATATTTGAAATTCTATATTCAACATCGATTATGACTAGGTCGATGATCATGAATTTGCCGTTGATAAATTTATCACGATATTGAGATGTGTGATAATGGCCATACCTATACCGTCTAGATGTGTTTAGACAATTCCATTGATGATAAGTAACGACATTTGAATAATTCTAAAAAGAAAGGAATATAATATAGCATACAAGATTCTAGAATACGTTCCACATAGAAATCGTTGATAGACTTGTTCTTTGTGGTTGATGTACTACAACATAAATTATCAATAGCATAAAATACGGAGCAAATAATATGGATATATGAATATGAACTTTATGTGCGGAGAAAAGTTGTGAAGGCTTATTATAGGATCATAATATTTGACAAGTAGAGCAGAAAGACTATCGGAAACATCTGGAATCAGAAAAATGTTTGCCTTAAGATATCAAAGAAAATGACAAAAGAGAATAACAAGTAGGATATTAAAAGTTTTTCGAAATTCTTTATTCCATGTGAGCAGACAACAGTGGTAAATAGAATTGTTGAATAACAAATAATGTTCACGTTAACAATATCGTTTCCTACAGGGCTTGTATTCTTGAATATACTTTACTTGTTTTTTCTGTCTTTAAATGTCCGTTTACAGTATGATTATTATGCGAAAGTTCGACATACATCACTGATTATTTTTTTCTTTTCCAAATTTTATTGAGATATGAAATGGGAAATTTATTCGGCAAGCAGGTTTCATTTCTCAACAAGAATATCTAAGCTGAAAAATGTTTATACAACTCGTCGATTTACTAATTCAGTATGTTCAGTCATCTAATATATTGTACATATACAGTAAGCTTTCTTCGCTATTTTAATATTTACAGCTAAGGAGGCGGTGGACTGGCAGAAACGTTAGGACGCCGAACGAAATGCTTAGCAGTATTTCGTCTGTCTTTACGTTCTAAGTTCAAATTCCGCCGAGGTTGACTTTGCATTTCATCCTTGCGGCGTCGATAAATTAAGTACCAGTTCCATACTGAGGTCGATCTAATCGACTGCCCACCTTCCCAAAACATTCGGGCCTTGTGCCTAGAGTAGAACAGAATATTTACACCCATGCATTTACCATCAGGTTGTCTGTGAGATTCTCTCTCATTTCTCGCCTCTCTCATTTTCTATTGTCTCATCACACCACTCTGATGAAAAATACCATGTAGACAATCGACACTGTGGACAGAGTTCTCATTTTCACAAGGTTTTATGTCAGTTTCCCATGATTTTGCTACCTCAATACTGCTGCGGATAGTCAATTTAATAAATGTGAACATTGTCACTTCTTATTTCTAACACATATAAATTCTTCTCAAACAAAATGCCCGCGCAATAGTAGCATGCGAGTGACATCATGTATCTCTTCGATTCAGAAACACACCAATCTTCCTGTAGATCGTGTCATCTGCTTAAAAAATATTTACGTTTAAGATTCATGCGGAAGTGTGCTGTATACGTATATTTTGGTTCCACTGTTTGTGGATGCAGCAGCAGAAGTAGTAGTAGTAGTAGTAGTAGTAGTAGTAGTAGTAGTAGTAGTAGTAGTAGTAGTAGTAGTAGTAGTAGTAGTGGTAGTAGTAGTAGTAGTAGTAGTAGTAGTAGTAGTAGTAGTAGTAATAGTAGTAGTAGTAGTAGTAGTAGTCGGTCAAAGAAATATGAATGTCTACAAATAGGATATAGCTTGGAATATTTCAGATAAGCGTAGGATATATCCGACTAGCATGCATTTCACCTTCAAGATTGCCAGTCTTTTGGCCATTCCATGTGTGAGTTTATTGATTTGGGTGATGGTGAGTGGGTTTGGGCTATTATATTTAAGCATCTCAGGAAATTCTATTTAAGAGTCAGCAATAACCACTAACATATTTAATTTGATTTTTTACTTGAACAATGTTATCGTATTTAATTTTGATGAATTCGCTCTTATCGTATATCATATCATTCATTTAGTATCACTCATATTTGCTTCGGAATAACGCATATTTTGTTCTTATCTCTTTTATGAATTACACAAAATCGCGCGCGTGCACATACACATGTAATACATGTATATACATATGTAAATTTGTATACACATACATGCATATATGTATGTATATATTTAATTATACACACACACACACACACTCACACACACACACACACACATATATATATATATATATATATATATATATATATATATATATATATATATATATATATATATATATATATATACCTATATGTGTGTGTGTATGTGTGTGTGTATGTGTGTGTGTATTTTCGTGTGTATTGAGCGCCAAGTGGAAAACGTTTTTAGTCATACAGCTATATTCTTATTGCTAAAATTTAGATAGAAGATATGAAATGTAGAATGTCACTCAAAGGAAACTTAAATAAATTACAAAACATTGAACATTAAGCGTACAATATTTGCTACGGGCTTTAATATTTGTTTCGTTGGAGGCTTAAACTGCACAGAACATTATATTTATAATCTCAAAATGAAAACTTCTGGCATTTGTTGCTAAAAATCCCTTTTCGGAATGCGCAACGCTTAAATATATTGATAGCAGATCGCTAATATAACTATTATTTTAAATAATGTTCGATGAAGAGAACGCAATTTAAATCAGCCTATAATTCTAATATCTGTGTTTGGGGCGTGGAAGTCATTTGGAATCTCTATTTGTAATGACAAGAGATTGAGCTAATTATCTTGGCAACAATTTAAAATTTTGTTTTAGCAGGTAATAGCCTGCGCTAACCATCAGCAGTTTCAGCAGGTTGCGTTAGAAACAGTATACATTGTGATGCCAATACAATGTTGATAAATCGTGGGACATCACAACTTTCTTTTCTTCTTTCACATCTCCTGCAGAGTTTAAGTGCGATTTTCCTTTAAGCTGCTCAATCTATCTCAATTACAAGAACCTAAATGAATTAAAAGTGGCTAATTACTATTAGTCCCTCTTCAAGCTCATTTTCAGCAACAGTGTCTATTCTTCCTTCCAAATAGACGTATCATTTCGCAGATTTTCTTCTTTGCTCGAAGAAATACTATATTTAATTGTTGTGCGTGACAAGATAAAAAAGAAACATTGGGATATGTATATTTTCCTAAATGACTACATTTTAATACATTTTAAAGGAAATTGTATACAAGCGTAATAATCCTTCACACTTGAGTATAAACAAACTACAATGCATCCCGTTAATTAGATTTTATACAATAAACATAGGAAAAGAATATAACAATATATCTAATACATATTTATATCATAATATTGCAAATGTGTTATGTTGATACTTGCTGTCCAGACATACCTGTGTAACTGGATGCAAACGAAACCTATAAAGATATGTCAAATAATAGCGAATATCACCAAGTCTTAGATGAACAGCTCTACATTACTAATTATTTCTATTGTGTTTGTATGCTGTACTATTCGGTGGCAAACAGATATGTCATGACCTTGTATGTACTTTATGAAATATAACATATAAAGCATTAAATATTAAATATGAGTGCATAGGATTGCAATTGCTATTTGTTATTCCACATTCGGTTTTATGATCCATGATCATTTAATCAAGCACACAAAATCATGGCAAAAATAGTGTATATCACGACCACTTTGCTTCAAATATTCAGCTCCACAACTTAAAATACCAACTCTAAAACCTACGCAACTACTGTAAACAAAATTGAACTATTTGAAATATTAATGACCCAGGGAATACATCACAATTTAGAATATAATCATTTTGAAGTGATAGTAATAACATCCGATTTATCGTTTTATCCCAACCCGCTAGACAAAAAGATTCCATGGCGTATATAATCTGTATATATTTTACGTTCATTTTACAGTTTTCAGTTAAAATTTATATTGTTTTCCACTTTACACTTTGCACAGCATTTTAGGTTTCTTCATCATACAAAATGAATGTACACAAAAACTTGCCACAATAGTTGTTGGAAACTTATATGCTCACCGACAAAGGAATGTAAATGATAATCAATATAACGTGACGATACGTTTACATTCTTCACTATATAAACTACATAATACAACGGCATACAAACAACAGCCTCTTGATTGATGCATTACACTCACCACCTATAATTACTGAAACATTATATTAAAATAATTTTTTTTATCCCATGATGTGTTTATTACTCATAGTCCTGTTCGTTATACGTGTACGTATCAGGTTGAATCAAATGCATTTTTCGTTTTTAACAAATTAAAATATTTCGAATAAAGTGCATACGAAAAGTGTGTATTCATCAGATTACATCTCAAAATATTCTATTCGCACTTACCATCGCTATGCCAGAAGTTTAGGTCCACGCTTATATCATTTAGCGTGTTTAGAGCCAAACATTTTCCTGCACACCTTTTCGACATCATCCATATTGTTGAGACTCCTTCCGTGTAGGGAATGAGCCACGGTTCTGAAAATAGGGTAATCTGATGGGATAAGGTCTGGAACCTTAGCAGGAGGAGACAGGATATCTAGCGCATCAAGTTCTTAATGTGAACGCTTGTTCATACTGACAGTGTATCATGGTGCATTGTAATGTTGGAATGCACTATTTCTGATTTACCAATATTGAGTTATGGGCTTTCAAAGCAGCGCACAATTGCTGTAGATATTGATTATAAACGTTTGCCTCACATTATGAGCCTCTGGACCATGATCAACGTGCAAATGTAACTAAAACGTCCACCAAATACATCAAGACCTTGTATTCAAACCGCCCTTGTTTGATAACAGTTCTTAAGTTTGGCCAGAACGAAGTCGCTGATTCCTCTTATTATGATTTGAAAAATCACCTTCCAGTTACAGTGCGACGCCAAAACCGGACATGTTGAGGATTTGCCAACAATTGTCTGCAACAACTTACACTGTACTGAGCCTAGTCAATCTTCAAATCATGAAGATGTCCGCGACAACGTCTGTTCTGAATACCGAACTTATGAATGTGTTGATTTATTGTCCTTACCTGCTTTTTCTACTATTACAAGCAAAGCCTAATCTTCCACAACAGATCGCCCTCATGTTTGTTTTTCTTCGAGAACAGTCTCAACTTCCGTGAAACATCACAAGCAGTTTTGTGTCATATATCCTTTGACAGTTCCTCTCACATCGTAAATCTCTTCTGCTGCTGCATTTGCATTCAGTCATTCTTTACAAACGTATCGTTAAATGGATCTAATTGCAATATTTCCACCACTCATTATCAAAGCTGTACAATGACAAACAAGCATATATTTTTTATGGTCTTTATATGAAAATAAATGATAAGCAATTCAGTAATGATTGGACAACAGTCTTTATCCCTGTATAAACACACGGATACTAGTTGCCAAAAATCATTTGTGAATATCGAAACATAATGTTTCACTTAACCAGGTTTACATACGCACTCCCACCCACACTCACGCGGACGCACGTGCACAGGCACACACCCACTCCCAAATGCACACGCACGCACATACATAAACACGTGTGTTTATATATATTTGTGTGTGCCTGTGTTGTCAATGCGTGTACCAATGCGTTTGTGTTTGTACTAATATTGCTACTTTGAGATGTATAATAATATAAGTTGTCCTATAAAAAAATGTGCATGTAGAATAGCACATCGTTTATGGATAATTCATATGACTTAAAGATTAATGCTGTGAAATGTAAGAGGGGCTCGGCCCGCTCTATGTTACTTCTCGTTTTCATTTGCATCATGCACAGAAAAATGAGTATACGTGATGTGTATCATGACATTGATAACTGCAAACATTATTCCTTCCCGTTATACGATTAAGGAAAATGTTACGAGCGAAATATCACGCAAGGATTGAGCAGTTTATATAAATGATATGAGATAACTTCCCAAAATAATGTTACTTTATTAAAACCATTTTTGTAAGAGACGGTGATAATGTACATAATATAGGGAACCAAAGAAATATGTACTTAATTAAAATTATACATGTAATGTAGATGTCAATTAGTAGACTTAATCGTTAATAATTCGCAAGACATGCAACATATTGAAAAAGCGAAAGCATTTATGTGTATGTATCTCATATCTGGCAAACACCAATCCTGGCGATGAAACCTTTCTACACCCACACAAACACACACACACACACACAGACATCTAGATATATACACACACAAATAAATGCATACATACATTCAGGCATACAAGCATATACTACTTAAATACAAAAACCGGTCTGCACACAGAAGGAAAATATACTTTGATGCAATTTCATAAAACGTCTGAAAACCGAGGAAAATATATTTATAAATCGCATTTCAATATTTCCAGTTGGCAAATTCTCAATCATCTTGACCAGAAATAAGTAAAGTGTACTTGGCTTTGAACTGCGTAGGTGTGTTGTTTTATTGGCAAAATATGTCATGAATTGATAGGAATTTTCAGCGGGAAATATATAGCGTTCTACTGACAAAGGATGTGAAATTTACATCCTCCAGAACACAAAGAATATAATTTAACGATCGAATATTGAAGGTATAGTACCATCTACAAAGTTTTACTTATATTTCTTGAAGTCAGGTAGCAACTGCTATCAGTAATCCTTATATAAATTCTTTTCCAGCAAGCAAATGAAAATTCTAAATTCGTCTATCATTATCCGAAAGAATAACTAGCCCTAACTGAACGATTAGATCTAAGTTTCCTAGTATGCAAGACGTATATCATAACATGTTATGAGTTCAACATTTTGTGAATCGGTTGTGGAACTTTTGACACTAGGATATAGTCATGCCATACGCATTTAGCTCAAACGCACACTCCCAACTGTAATAATAATGTATCGTATCGTACATTACGATGCCTAGCCTCTCAGGCGTCAAACTGCTTACAGCGTACCTCATTTCTTAAAGACTCCTCTAATTTGTTTGTAGATCTTCAGACGTCAACCAAACTTGAACAACGTAATACTGATCAGCTACTTCCAATTTTGTGGTTCCATACTCTTTGTGACATTCTCTGTTGGTCACACACATATATGTATTATATGCAACATGATACTCACATAATATTCAAAGTGCAGAATTTCCCTAAATCTGGATCACTCTCACCATTTTCTATATTTCTGTAACCCCTACATTTCTAGTTATCTGTACATTTGCTACCAGTTTCCCGCTTAAAATAACATAGGAGGGATTCGATAATGTCAGTCTCCTGAAAGAAGGGAAAGTACGTGTGTCCTTGTACAATACTACCTTGATATAGAGCGCAATGTTCCATATAAGCAACGGATATAACTGATTATATGGAAACGAACACAAAATTTAAAATGATTAACACGTTACAGTATTTACACATGTATATATGGAAATATGGCATATGTATTATTGGGCGTATGATCTTGCGTATGCATTTAGAACCACAAATACTATCTAATACACGAAAAAAAAAGAGTCTGCATAGATCTATGTGCAAGTTCAAATTTGAAACGTCATACAGGTAAACATGTATGAATACACATAATTACGCTGCAAATAGCATTTCTGTTACATAACAGCAAATGCATAACGTCTTGTGCACAACATTACATGCATACAGATGAATAATTTCATACACATACATATATAAGTGCATGCATGCATGGATACAGACACACATGTATCTATCGCTCTCTATAATTCTCTCCCTCTCAATATATATATGTGTGTGTAGGTATGTATATATATATATATATATATATATATATATATATATATATATATATATATATATATATATATATATATATATATATATATATATATATATATATATATATATATATATATATATATATATATATATACATATATATATATATATATATGGGAGAATATACAAAAAATAACAACAGACGAGGACAGGTGGTGTAAATAACAAAAGTATATATTAGTATGACGCTCGGGAATACGGAAAGTCTTTGAAGTTTCGAGCTACGCTCTTCAAAAGAAAGAATACGGAGACAAGGAGAAAAACACGGAGAAAAATATATATATATATATATATATATATATATATATATATATATATATATATATATATATATATATATATATATATATATATATATATATATACATATATATATATATATATATATATATATATATGCAAACACACACATACGTATATGAGGGTTGTGATCAAGTGAATAGTATGTTATTTTCCATGGGGTCATTCTCTCTTTCTCTCATTCTCACTATCTCTATATCTATCTCATTCACGCACACATATATATATCAAATTATATATTTATAAATATATATGTATACATAGAAAAATATCCATGGTTGTTTGTATGTGTATGTACATCACGATGCACATATGAGATAATGCTGAAGAAGGCATTCTCTTTCGATATCACTTGTATTGCTCTCCAAATATCTTTTGATTATGGCATTTCACTCAGGAATCATTATAGGGTTGGTACAGCAGAAGCAGAAATGACAGGTTCGCTCACACTTTTATGTCCCGGAGGAAGAAGATATTACATGTTCTGAACATAAGATTGCGACGTTACTCATTGACAGGTCTTTGGATTATCGTAGAAAAAACGAAACTGCACAGAGCTAGCAAAATTAACCATTTCTACTTGAATTTATTCTCAAAAGAATGTGCATGTAATTTGTTCGCCATATCTAAAAGGTAAATTTTGATGCTTTTACATGAAGAGCAATACCTATTGATTTCAACTTCGGGCTCAAGACCAGCAAATCTGGATGAGTGAGTAAGTCGATTACATGGCACTAGTAGTCAACTGATACTTATTTTATCAACCCCGAAAGGATGAAAGACAAAGTGGGCCTCGACGGTATTTGAACTTAGAATATGAAGTCAGACGAAATGGCTATAAGCGTTCCACTTGGCGTGATGACAATTCTGCCAGCTCACTTTCCTAACGTGCAATATATATTTAGTGTACTTAGCAGTGATTCAGTCTTCACCGGAAGTACTCAAAGTCGTCCGATGTTACTGAAATTAACATCACCGCTGTATTATAACAATGTTATTTAAATACATGTTATCTGGGTTAGTCTACTCAGACACATCATCTTGTAATTCTACTTCAACAATTCTGAGGATGTTCCATCGATGTCGAAAGACTGTCGTTTCTTTGTTCGAAATAAGTAGTTTAACAAAATACTCCCAATTGTTTTAGATCACCTGACTATCGCATTCTATGTCCCGGCAGAAAAATGTTGATCGCGTATAACAAATGTTGCCTGAATTCTTTAGAAATCTGAGTGAAGTGTCGAAAAATTTCTGCAAGAAGAGTGTAGCTCTAACCCATGCACATCCCTGATGGGGTACCTTCGTCAACAATTGATTTTCCGTTGAAAGTCGTTTCATAGTATTTGTGTATTTACAGAAGCGGTAATGATGTCTTAACAATATGGGTATTGCTATTTGTTTGTTTGTTGATATAGGCGTTAATATTAGCTAATGTGTTTTTACTGATGCTTGATGTTTTAAAGTAATTACTTGGTCCTGAAGGCAAATGCTAACATTTACAGGTAAGCTACTTTTTGTCTACAGTTTGATTCACATTTACGTCAATAGTAGCTTCACAGATGCGAAACATACTTCGCATCAGTTGAACGCATGAGCATCAGGCATGGAAAAGGCCGAATAAACAGACGTGCATTTGGCGACTCTTAGATTAGTAGTCGATGAAATTTAAATCTCAATCAGCGTGACAATGCACGCATGATGTCGCCTTATCTCTCTCTCCTCTGTCTCTTATATGCTAACAGGAACGTAGATATACGTAAAAACGAACACACAGTTAAATATATACATGAGTACACACACACATAAATACATACATACATACATACATATATATATATATATATATATATATATATATATATATATATATATATATATATATATATATATATATATATATATATATATATATATATATATATATATATATATATATATATATGAGTGTGTGTGCGTGTGTATGGTTGAGTGTGTGTGCGTGATTCCTTTTGCTGTATCTGAGATCATATGCATAAATATGTGTATCTATCTATATATAAATGTTCATGCATATATACACCATACAAATGGATATAGAAATACACACATATATGTGTGTGTGTATATATGTATGGATATGAATGTATAATATGCATTAGCATGCAGATTGAATTTGCACAAAGCAGAAGAAAACAGCAGCCGATTGTATGTTTACATAATCTATTTACTCGGTAACATTCAATATCATCATCCATTTTCAATGCCTAACAATAATATAAATATATATTTTTAAAAAAATGCTAAATATTATTTAAAAAACAGTAATGGCTTTGATAGCTTCAGGTAGATCAAGCCAAAAGGATGTGTTAATATTGATCGATGATTTTACAAGAATGCTCTCAGCGTTTGGCACGGAAATCGAATTGTGCAAAATGGCACGTCTCTTTATATAAGCGAATGATAGTTAATATTTACACAACCTATTATAAAGTATGTAATATGGTGTTGTTTGTGCAGAACAAATTTCTCACTCATGGAAAGAATATGGAATTTCTCTTTGACCCCTTTTTTATCTTAAATTTTGCTGTTTATATGTATATATATATATATATATATATATATATATATATATATATATATATATATATATATATATATATATATATATATATATATATATATATATATATATATATATATATATATATATATATATATATATTCATTTTTCATAGTTCATGGTAGTTGGTTTGTTTGTTCTCGAGCTCGTTTGTTCGATGGTTGGTTGGTTTGATGGGTGGTTAGTATCAATAATTTTCAGCTCCTGTTCGTAGGGCATCTTACGTGTGTCTCATATTTAACAGCACACTTGCGTTTTATTTGCACAGAGCAATCACCATATATTTTCATCCATGTATACACATATAAACATATATATGCCTATGTGTATACGTATGTTTATATATATGCATACACACACACACACACACACAGACATACACATACACACATATATGTATATATATATATATATATATATATATATATATATATATATATATATATATATATATATATATATATATATATATATATATATATATATATATATATATATGTATATGTGTATGAATATGCTGAAGTGTTAACGAGAATAATGTCACTCAGAATCAGATTTGAATAAATATTATTTCACTCTGCTTCATCGTATTGATTATTCTGTTGATTAAATACATTCACACCTCCCGCAGGCGGGAGAGATATGTAATAATATACATATGGAAAATACTGGAAGGACTGGTGCCAAACTTTGGTATCAAGTACTACACGAATGCCCGCACGGGTCGCCACTGCATGGTGCCAAAGGTACCGTCCACTGCATCTCACATAAGAACGAGATACTGCAGCAGCCTCGGTTTCAGAGGACCTCAGCTCTTCAATGCCCTGCCAAAACATTTGAGAGACATGCAAGACATGGATGCGGAGGTCTTCAAGACAAAACTTGACGCTTTCCTCTTCACGATACTAGACGAACCAATGGCTCGTAATGAGACGCAGTTTAGGGCAGCTGTGTCAAATTCTCTTATACACCAGATGT
>NC_142946.1:14674568-14682068 GCF_046866305.1 Octopus bimaculoides | reverse complement strand
AGGAAAAAGATCAATAATAAGAATAAGAATAAGAACGTTAATATTAATGTTAATATTAATATATTTTTTTCTATTGATAAAATATAGGTTTTTGAACTGTGAACCGAAACGTGAAACTATGTGTCTAAGTGTACATAAATATACGCATAGATATATATGCACACTCGAAACAGTAAAAAGATGTATCATAGTACAGAGGGTACTAACGCTATATACCTGCACGAATATCTACGTCTATACAAACACACACACGCACACAGATATATGCATGTGTGTATGCATATGCATATATATATATATATATATATATATATATATATATATATATATATATATATGTGTGTGTGTGTGTGTGTGTGTGTGTGTGTGTGTGTGTGTGTGTGTGTGTGCGTGTATGTGTGTGTGTGTGTGTGTGTGTGAATTTATATATATGAGTATAAAATTCGTTTCTTCGTTTGAAGATGTTGCATAATATGTAAGGACGTCGCAATTGATTCTTCGTCGCTTGTTCTTTTCTTTTTAGTTACTTTTTACAGTAGTAATAAAACGAATGATTTTAAGCTCATTGTAGAAAAAAAAAACTGAAGTGATGTAAAGAAAATAGACATGATAATCTATGTATTTTCTATCTACTCTTCCTTAAAATGCTGATCCCTGTGCTTGGTCAAAATCCGAACGAAAGCAATAAAAAATATGTCCACCATCAAGCGGGCAGGTGATGACAAAATTCATCTTGAAGAAGTATACATATATATCTATATGAGATACATGCATGCATTAATAGATATATCAATATATACATACATGAATGCGCATATACATAATACATACGTACATATGTGTATATGTGTGTCTATATTTGTTCCCCCAATATATCTTGACAACCGATGGTAGTGCGTTTATGTCACCGTAAAGGGGCGGTTCAGCAATAGAGTCCTATAGAATATTTATTATGTTTACAAAGAATAAGTCCAGAGTTCGATTTGCTCGAATAGACGAAAGGCGGTGGTCCAGCTTGACCGCAGTCAAATGACTGAAATACATAAGATAAGAAAAGAAAGGAACAACATTATATATATATATATATATATATATATATATATATATATATATATATATATATATATATATATATATATATATATATATATATATATATATATATATATATATATATATATATATATATATATATATATATATATATATATATATATATATATATGTATATATATATATATATATATCTATCTCTCTCTCTCTCTCTCTCTCTATATATATATATATATATATATATATATATATATATATATATATATATATATATATAAAACACTTAGATAGATAGATAAATAGAGAAATACATAAATAGGTAGATAAATAGATAGATAGAGAGAGAGAGATATATAGATAGAGAGATAGGTAGATAGATAGATATATCGATATATAGATATGTTTTTATTATAGCCACACAGGGCTGAACACAGAAATTGGACGAAATACAAGCGTAGAGTTTTTCATTTTCGAGGTGGGCTGGGTGGGACACACAAAGAAAAGTCAAATCAATAGGGATTGTAATCGTTGGGGTGTGTGGTGTACAAAAATTATAAATCTTCCCAAAAACGGGAATAAATATTGTTTACAGTTTAGGTGTATCCTTGGAGTGAAAAACCTACAAAAAAGCACCAAGGTCACCTCAGGCAGTTCAAAATGTACATAAAAGTAAGTACCTTTTCTCTCGTTTTCTCTTTTTGTTACAAATTAATGCTTAAAATGGTGTCGTCTTTCATACTCACCAATTTTGCCACATTTACCCATTTTTTATTGAAGCTTTCATTCGACAACGCTTTCCTCTCTATCCTCATCCTCCTTTTCAAGTGGTACTTGAAAAAGTTGACGAGAGACTGACCAGAGAGGAAAGTGTTTGTTTGTAAACCTTTCAAACGCGTCCACCACACACATTCTTTCGCCATAGCTATCAGTGTTACGTAAACCGTTTTTCCTTCCCGTTTAAAGGAAGGTGGCGGAACAATATTCACGATAGACTCGGCCGATAAGCGGGCTCGTCCCACACGCGACAGCAGCCGTTCGACGAAGGTCCACAGCTCTGAAATATCTGGACACTGCACGAGTGCGTGCAGAACGGTTTCGTCGCTCTGACCGCATCTCGGGCAGGTCGGTCCGGTGGTTTTCGAACCGTGTCTGTAGACCTTCTCTCGAACTGGTAGTGCGTCCCGATAGCATTGCCAAGCCAGGGATCTCTGGAAATTATCCATAGGCCCCGGCCCGAACGTTGTCTTGAAAAGGCGAGTTAGGAATTTCTCGTCGACACCCAGGTTTGCCCCGAGAGTGTCGTCGGACCTCCCCTCCACTAGTCCTCTATAGAACGCATTGGTCGTTTGTAAGTTGCACAAGTTTGATCCCGGACGGCAGAGCTGTTGTAGAGCTTGGCGACACTCGCGGTGCCAATCGCCCAGTTTCGGTCTCTTTTTGATCCATGTTTGCAGTTCGGTGAGTGAGACGAGCTGCGGGAAGGCGAGCCTCACAAACGGCGCCCACACCTGTTCACCGTCTTCAATGAAGTTCCAGAGATGCCGCAGTCTCAGCGCATGTCTGCGCATCATTAACCACGGCATCCCCAGTCCTCCATGTAACGGTTGTTGACAGCAAATGGATCGCCTCACCATCGGAACGCCACCCTTCCACAGAAAGCGGAAGAGTATGCGTTCTAGTTTCGTGATGGTGGCATTGGGACAAGGTACGACGGTCAGGCGGTAATCAATGACTGATGCGATATACGCATTAGCCACCTCCGCCCGACCTTTTAGAGATAACTTTCTCTCGGCCCATGTTTGGCTGAGTTTGATTACTCTACTGGTGATTTCGTCCCAGTTCTTATCCATCTGGAGGTCCGGATTGAACCAGACCCCGAGCAGTTTAACCGGTCCGTCCGTCCAGCGTCCCACTACGGAGTCACTGTTGGACGGTATAGGCTTGCTTCTCCAGGTGCCGAGTAGCAAACCCACCGACTTTTCCGGGTTAAGTTTTGCTCCTGTCACCGTTTCGTATTCTTTAAGTGTCTCGCTTAGCATCTCGACGTGCTTTTCGCTCGACACTATGACGGTGACATCGTCCGCATATGCAGACACGCTCGTCCCGCAACCCAGCTCCCGTGGGATACCCCTCAGTGTCGCCAGCTTCCGCAGTAGTGGTTCGAGCGTCAATACATACAGAAGCGCCGACAGGGGACATCCCTGACGGACCGAACGCTTGATGTCGAAAGGTTTTGACAGGTGACCGTTCACCCGAATTACCGATCGGATGCCGCTATACAAGGCAGCGATCCAACCGCGGAAAACGGGACCAAAGCCAGCCGCCCTGAGGACGGCCGCCAGGTATCGATGGTCCACCCTATCGAAGGCTTTAGATTGATCTAAATTGATCAACGCCCCACCCATGCCAGGATCCTTAACTACCCTGTCCATGATGTAGCGCATGAGGTGGAGGTTGTCATGGATGCTTCTGCCCGGCACTGCGCATGTTTGCGCCTTGTCGACCAGTTTATCGATGACAAGCGCCAACCTCTCGGCTATTACTTTGGCCAAAATTTTCAAATCTGCGTTGAGCAGAGTGATGGGCCTGAAATTATCTATAAAATTCCCCTTGTTTGGGTCTTTCTTCAGCAATGTCACTGCACCTCGGCTCATGAAACTGGGAATTCTCCCGTTTTGTTGCCAGTTGCAGTAGACTGATGCCAAGAGGTCTCCAAACAAGTCTGGCATTTGGCAATACAGCTCGTAGGGTAGACCATCCAATCCAGGCGACTTATCCCTCGCGCAGCCCGCCATAGCATCCCTTATTTCAGCAGCTGTGATGGGACCCTCACAACACTCTGCTTCTCCCGCCGTGAGCCGCGGCAGGCCAGTCAGGTAGGCACTGAAGTCCATCCTGCGTTCCGACCCACCGCTCGCACCAAACAGTCGAGCAAAGTGCTGTTGAAAGGCCCCACACATCCTTTCGGGTTCGAGTAAACTGCATCCTTGTTCATCAATTAGAGACCGAATAGTGGCTCTGTCACCGCGTTGCGCCTCCGCCACCCGGGCTTCTCGCGCAGCTTCGATCCCTTCGTTCCTTAAGGCACGCATTTTAGCTCTGACGACGCAACCTTCGTGTTTGGCGTTGAGGTGTTGGTCGAGGGCCATCCTCGCTGCCAAAACGTTGGTTGCGCTGCCAGTTGTAAGTGCCTCTTCTAGTTTCTTGACTAAGTCTCCCTCTATTCTATTTCGATCTATCGCTAGTTCTTTACTAAACCTAATAGATTCCGATTTAATTGCTATTTTCAGGGCAAACCACCATCGGTTGTTAACGATGGCTCCTGTTAACGCCCTCTTAATTAATTCGTTAATCCGGTTCCTGTAAACTTGCCGCGCTAAGAGCGAAGCGTTCAGTTTCCAGTAACCGGGACCCTGCCTATGTGTTTTATCTAAGTCGAGCGTACACGTCACAAATTTGTGATCCGTGTAGCTGACTATTTTAAATTGTGGACATCCTACACTAACTCTATCCGCTGTCCTACATAGAACTCTATCTAGATACGATCTCGACGATCCGACGCGGTTTGTCCAAGTCCACGTTGGCACGTTCGGATAGTCGAGTCGGAACCTGTAAGACAAATGGAAACGTCTGAGCAGGTCTTTAAGGCACTTACATCCCCTTCTACTCCTATCCATTCCCACATAGTCTAGATGCGTGTCCAAGGTAGCGTTCCAGTCCCCTACTAATAGTAAAGGTCTTGACGTTCCCAGGAAAAACTCTAGACGTCTAAAGAAATCCGCCCGACCCGTTAAGGACGGTGCATACACTGCCATCAGACGGAAAGCACATCCGTTTGTACCATCGACGTCCACGACAACCAGCCTACCCTCCGGGTCTAGGAATATTGGCCTTACTTTTAGGTTCAGACTCTTTCGAAAAAACACCGCGGTACCACCACCACCCATGTTTGGCAGACAGGGAGAAAAATAAATGTCGAATTGTCCGCCAAACATGGACTTGAGGGTCCGCGGGTTACTGAGTCTGGTTTCACTGATAGCTATTATTTCTATGTTCTGTGACCTGATGTCATTTAGAAGATATCCTTGCTTCCAAGCTGACGCCAAGCCACGTACATTTACACAACCTATTTTAAGCATAATTTAGTCGAAAAGTGTAAAGAGTCGAGAGAGAAGGTTACTTACTCATTTCGACAGTTTTACACTGTTCCTCCTTAGAAGTGTCTATGAGTAAGTCTTTGTATAATTTTTTAGAGAGGTATTTTTGGAAACCCCCTACCGCATTTGGATAGAGGGATTTGAGTGTGTGGTGCTGTGTTGGTGTCAAATGTAATATTTTTATATGTTCTGGTGGTGTTGTTCTTGGATGATTGTTTGTTTTCATGTCATCTTCACATATGTTTGTGTGATATGCAATATACTCCATTAATTTTATGTCTTTTGTGTTTATGGCCGAGAGCATTGTATGCGTTTTTGTGGTGTTGGTGTTGGTGTTAGTTTGGTTTTGTAAGGGGCTTTCAGGGTTTGTGTACCTCCCTGCTTTGCTTGTGCTTGGTTTTGTCTTTTTTAATCTTTTTCTCTTACCCCCTGTGGCTATCTGCCATTCCACTGGACTGTCATCGTTTGACGAAAAGTCCGACAGATCAGAGGGGGGTAAGGGCAAGGCATCAGGTTCTATGCCTGTATTGTGTGGTGTGTGTGTTGTTGGGGATTTAGGTTTTGCATTTGTTTTTTCTTCGTTGATGTTTGTTTTCTTCGTTGTTGTTCTTGGTATTGGTGTTGGTCTATCTTTTGATGTTGGTGGTGGTGTTGTTTCCCTAATTGGTTTTGGTGTTGGAGTTGATTGTGGTGGTGTTTTTTCTTTTCTTGGTGTTGATGGTGATGTCGTTTGGTTTACTTTGTTGATGATCACTTGTGGGTTTGGTGGTGTTGGTAGCAAAGGTTGTTTTTTATTTATTTTTTGTTTTGGTTGTAACTGTTCTTGTTTCTTTTTTTGTGCCAAAACGCACTTTGAAATTAGGTGTTCTTGGCTTCCGCAGAGGTAGCAAAGCGGTTTTTTACCCTCCGCCACCACATAGAGGCTTTGTCCATTTTCCAAGTGAATCACATTCGGCAACTTTTCCAGTGAATCTTGATCCATCTGGATCAAAATTTCAATGCTTTTTCCGGTCCAGCTGTTATTATGAACAACAGTGGTTTCTAACACATTTATTGTTTTCAAATGAAAACATATCGCCGAAGTAATCCACTTGGACTCAATTTCCGGAGGGACATTATTTATTTTTATTCTACTCACTCTCTGTCCCATGTAGTATGGGACCATGATTAGTTCATCATTTTGTAAGGCTTCCATACTATACAATTTCGCCTCTTCTTCATTATTGAAACGAAATTGTACTGTATTAAATTGCAAACCCCAGTTTATATATTCTTTAATTTTCATGATTTTTTTGGCACATTTCTCAATTTCTGTTTTTGTAATTGGATTTGTTAATTTTTTACTTTTTCTTATTATTTTGTAAATGATGGTTCTTTTTTCCACGTCTTCTCTCACTTCTTTTGGGGTATGTAAAATTAAATTTTGTCCGGACGTAGAAAAAAGGGACCTGGTCTCTATAAGTTCTTTGTTTGTAAAATGTAAAGTTTCTTTTTTTTGTTTTAGCATGTCTGCAAAGTTTTTGTTGTTGTTGTTGGTGGTGGTGGTGGTGGTTGTGGTGTTGTGGCTTCTGTTCATTTTTCCTTCCTCTCTTTCGCTTGCTGTTTGTGAAGAGAGTAAAGGTTGAGTTGAACTGTTGCTGCTGCTGCTGCTACTTTTGTTGTTGTTGTTATCGTTGTTGTTGGTGGTGGTGGTGATGATGGCGTCAGCAGCAAAGGTGCTTACATCAGAGATATTTGTGACGGTTTTTACGCATGGTTTTGTAACCTTGGTTACAGTTTTGTTTTTGTTGTTGGTGTTGTTGGTGGTGACAGGGCTTTTAACAGTATCGATGACGTTGACAGCTTTGACTTTAGAATCTGTTGCTTCATTCTTTTTCTCGATGTCTGTTATTGTTTTGGTGTGTGTGCGCGTGCATGATTTATTTTTTTGTTCTCCTAGCGTCTCAAGTCTAGGAAAATGTTCGTTCATTAAAGTTTCTGTCCAGCGTTCTATGACTATGTTTCTCGACATTTTTCAATGTCGAGAAGAAAATATATAATTTTAAAAAGGTTGAAACTGCCCCTAAAGGGCCAATTCCTACCTTGAAAACACAATAAAAAGAAAGTTTGGTGCTTCACACACCTTATATACAAAATTTCCAACAAAATATGGGCAATAAAAGGTCAAATAAACGTTTACCTTCGCAGCCGATGTGACAGCACGTCCGTGAGAAGAGATAGATAGATAGATAGATAGATAGATAGATAGATAGATAGATAGATAGAGAGATAGATAGATATGTTCGTCTTT
>NC_142946.1:14659568-14664568 GCF_046866305.1 Octopus bimaculoides | reverse complement strand
CGGATGCAGGTAATGTTAGAAAAGGTGTGCACGATTGCGATTTCCTTAAGGTCTAAGCAACAATTTGTACAACAATGAAATTAACTTCATGATGAAGACAATTACAGTTACCATAGTGAAAATATTGGAATATTTCAATATGAAAAAAGATTCGGAATATAGAATTGACAACGTACAAATTAAATTGAAACTTCTGTTTCCAAATATAAGATTCCTTACATAAGAAAAGGATATACTTAGTAACCATAAAAGAAATGGGATTTCACTAGTTGTTTATTAATAAATATTTACTCAAGACACAATATTTATTAGTAACCAAGCTGCTTGAGAGTAATTAAACAAAAGTTATACAGGGAAGTTGTATGATGCGTTCAGCAAGAAGATGTAAATGATTTGTGCTCCATACAGAAATATGGTCTGGTATAGAGCACGAAGTTTATCTCGGATAACAGGATGGATCATCAAACGTTTCAGCCAGATCATCTGGTTCTATTGTATCTTCTAGAAATGGTCTGTATTTTCTTCATTGCAGACTCTTATTCTTGATACATGTTTGGGTGGAACACACGTACGAGAGTGTATTTCGCCGTCATATATTTCTAGACTTAAATCCTCATTGGTGACCTGCTATTGATCTGTATGTTGTGCTTTATTCGGAAACACTTTATTTTCAAAACATTCCGACAGAAGATCACTACTACATTTATTTTCTGCAGCAATTTCAATTTGATATCAAACATCAATCACAACTAAGAGGTGATCAGCTATATGTAAGGCAAAAGTTATGTCGCTTTAATCAAAAAGTAAGCCGCGTGTCATAGAATAAAACGCAAGATTATAAGGCACCGTATTTTGCATATATGCATGAAGATCTTGGAAATAGCGTGCACATCTATATCACTTACACATCTATAATGATGTAAAAAGACTAGGCGACTATTGGAAAAGTAATCACGGGTACAGATTAGATGTTCGATTATCGTAGATCACGATGACAGACAGACATCAAGAGAATTAGCTATTCCTAATTTCTCATAAGGAAATATAATCCCCGATGAACGATAGCGCTAAGAAACGAGAATAAATGTTTTCACCTCACACAAATTCACTAATTTTCTCATACTGTAAGAAAATAATACGCATGGAATATATGTGTAGGCCTGTATAATTCAATCTGAGTGAGTTTGTAGGTATATGATCATTTCAATATATTCACACATACAGTACATAGATAAAAATATATATGCACAACTGCATACACGGAAACATAAACGCACAAATACATATATATATATATATATATATATATATATATATATATATATATATATATATATATATATATATATATATATATATATATAGTTTTAGTGAAAATAACCAAGTTTCAAAAACTCATCCATGAAAATCCACTATCACATATAGAAAAATTAGCAATTAAAAACACAATATATATATATATATATATATATATATATATATATATATGCATATACTTACGTTTTCGATTCTATTTTCCCGTTTGCATCACAAAACCTATATATATGCAAATACATAACAAATCACTCCCTCCCTCTCTCTCTCATTCTCTATCTCTCACACACTCAAACACACATTCACGCACATATGCACATATATACATAGGTAAATAGGTAGAAAGCTGGATTAATAGATACATAAATAGAAAGATAGATACATAGATAGACAGCTAAAAAGATAGATAGATAGAGAGAGAGAGAGAGAGAGAGAGAGACAGAGAGAGTTGAGATATAGATAGACATACCCATATCTTGAAATACTTATATATTCCCTACATACACGCGCACACATGCATACACACTTATGTGTGTTATTGGTTAATAGTGTAGTACCACATAAAGTATATTAATGATATTTTCTATTAGGTTACGATGAGGAATCGATTTTTGAAATATGGTTTCTTTGAAATTAATTCCTCTCGATAAAAAAAAACTTCAGAAACGTATAAAAATCATCCCAAAAGTTCGGAATTTGTAATTACTATAAGAAAAGTTAGAGGTATTGTATTTTATCCGGATAAATCGAAACAAATATGATGCTAATTCCCTGAAAAATGAGGCACACGCTTTATTAAAATGATCTGCTATAGCTACGTTGGTAAGAAAGACATGCATTCGAAACGCAGTCGTTCAACTCTGTTTAATCTTAATTCCGTTGTACTGCTTGTTTGCTTCTTGTGACTCTCTGCTTATCGTACTATCAGAGCGTATTCAGAGACAATTTTAAATCATTCGGTTCAACCATGACTGCTGAAAGTCAGTTGTGTTCTACTAAAAATAGAGTTATATTTAATGTTCGTTTGTATCACATACATGAAACATTTTACGGCCGGGTGTCGTGCGACTTAATCGAGTATCTACTGTTGTCAAAGGGCGAATTTGTTACACTGAAGAAATCTCAGCGGTAAAAATATTCCTTTCATCTTGTTACCAATGGACACTTCACTCAGCTGCCTTCATGATGTTGATGGCCTGATGGCTTTGTCTCTCTAGCTCATATATCAGGTTTTAAATGGGTACGTTTATGTAATAATATTTATAGAACAAGAATTTGAAAGTGAGAATAAGGCTCACACTGAGTAGCAAGACAAACGTCGAATTCCATGTATAGACCCGCTAAATATTTATTAACAATTATATGGTTGACTATCTATGCATGTATGCATGTATGTATGTATGTATGTAAGTATGTATGTATGCATGTATGCATACATGCATGCATATATGAATATATATTTAAATGTATGTATTTTAGATAGGTGTGTATGTATGTGCCTATCTGCGTACGTATATATGTTTCGAGTTCTTGTTACAATATTTTCATTTGCAAAATGCATTCTCCAAATATACATACAAGCGTACGCACACACATTCGAATACAAATGCACACACATATGAACACACATATATGCACACACATGCACACACACGCACGCACACACACAATATATAGGTATACATATATGTATAAATATATAGGTAGTTACATATGTACGTATACATGTATATATAAATATTTATATGTTTGAGTGTTGTTTTGTGTGTGTGCATTTTTGTGTGCGTGTAAGTATGTATGCATATTTGGAGAATAAAAAGTAAATCATAATCAAAACACGATTCTTTTCTAATTTTATCGTCTTTATTAAAGTGTTGTATCTATGAAGCAGACACTTATAGTTTCCTTGAAACAACAAATCCTAATTTACATTTTTTTCAATATTCCGAGCTAAATCAGTCGCATAGAAACTTTGTCCAGTGGTGATGTCTTCTGTACAGCGCTGTCTCTAGAGTAAAATTGGTGTTGTTTTGTAGTTTCCAGCCAGAATCTAACACTGGATTGTTTGAGTCCCACGTCAAATCCGATGATGTGTTACTTTATCAACCTAACGGTAAATTTTGCTATTTAACTGGTTATAAATAATCTAACGTTGGATTATAATATATCGTCATTTAAGTAACGAAAATATCACAGGTTAATATATTTGAACAAACAATGTACCTCCATTTATCTCAAAGCGTTCAATTAACACTAGTTCTAACCCTGTTTCGCAGCATTTAGTAGCGAAGCAACTCAGTGCATGCCGGTCGTCGATGGTTAATTAGTCCTGTAGCACGATTCTACCCCCTTCAATTGTCGTAAACATCACATCATAACAGTTGATAATGGCAATCCAGTTCATAGAAATTATGAAAAATCGAGTCCAAGATAGTCACCACTAAGAGAGTTCAACTTTGCACCTCTTATTACGCGATTAGAAAAACTTCGACATTCGTATAGGGCTTTCACAGCAAACAGGTTTGGCCAGTGATCACAATTACGTTTCAAAAGCTATGGCACGTGACATGCAGACATATGTCTTTTATAGGTCTACAGCTATAGACCATGTTCCTGCAATTCATCGAAGACTTTCCATAAAGTGCATATCTGGTCAATCATACTGCATCCAGAACGTTAGAAAGAGTATTCTTCAGTAATCTGAGATTCGACTATTCCCTTGCACCTAATTTATATATTTCAACATTTAAATATGTATGAATATATATATATGTTTATATATATATATATATATATATATATATATATATATATATATATATATATATATATATATATATATATATATATATATATATATATATATATATATATAGATATGCAGGGCAGGGAATCATCAATTAGTAATAAAATTAATAATTAACAATTCTGCCGGGTAGCTCAGTATGAAAAAAACCTTCTTCGGTAAAAAAACATTTATAATCATAAATATATAGGGATTGACAGTAACCTGCTTCTCCAACATACTGAGAATTCAGAAATAGCAGTCAAAGAACTACTGATTTCAAAACTACAAATTATTACTCTAGATTGATGGCGATATTTCTGATACACACAGAACAAAAAACAGTTTGTTTTGTGTGTATCAGAAATATCACCATCAATCTAGAGTAATAATTTGTAGTTTTGAAATCAGTAGTTCTTTGACTGCTATTTCTGAATTCTCAGTATGTTGGAGAAGCAGGTTACTGTCAATCCCTTATATATATATATAAATATATATATATATATATATATATATATATATATATATATATATATATATATATATATATATATATATATATATATATATATATATATATATATATATATATATATATATATATATATATATATATATATATACATATTTCTTCTAATTGTTTTGTCATCTTACTGCGGTCATGCTGGAGCACCGCCTTGCAGTGTTTTACTAGAACAATTCGACCCCGAGGCACGGGCATATGGCGTAGTAGTTAATAGCGCGGGCAACTAACACCAAGATTCCGAGATCGATTCCGGGTAGTGACCTGAATAATAATAATAATAATAATAATAATAATAACAACAACAACATCGAAAGATACATTATGAATGAGAACCCAGATTCGAAATTTCCCCAAGACACCTGATGAAGGCTGGAG
>NC_142946.1:14649568-14657068 GCF_046866305.1 Octopus bimaculoides | reverse complement strand
TCGAATTTAGAATGCTTCGAATTGTACGTAATTTAAATCAATGATAACCTAGGCTAACACAAACAATATGTAAACACCCGATATCGCAACATTTGTAAATATGTTTTATCATTAAAGGGTAGACAGTGTATAAGAATTACAGCAAACAACTGTATATATTGGCAATATTGTCAATATATACAGGGTGTCCACAAGGTCTGGGTACAGAGAGTAAATAAAATCATTACATAAACAATTAAACATAAGATATAATAACTTCTTAAAGTATGTGTTAATCTCCCTATGGGTACATGGAGTAAATAAAATCATAGCATAAACGATTAGATATAAGAAATTATAATTTATTAAAGTATGTGTTAATCCCCATGTACCCAGACTTTGTGGACACCCTGTACGTGTAAGATAATCTGATTTGAATTGTTAAATTTGTATTTCTCCTTTAAAATCTGTTTTATTGTGCATAGTTAGTCTTGTTTATAGTTTCGAACCATATAAATATTTCTAAATATTGTAGATGATATTGAGCAAATATGAGTACAGGGGATGAACATGGATACAAGCTGTCAACTTCCGTTATGATGCCAAAAGATAATATTAAATTGATTATAAAACAGAACAAACAACTGAAGAGCCATTGTCCGTTATTTGTAATCACATACAATACATTTTATTCTTCAGTTTATCTCAAAGAATAGAGAATGTTACTTCGACATTACCCTATAATGCACTTACAAGCCAGGTTTCGTACCATCTAATGGTTTACGCCTTCACATTCTTAATTAGTTCTTCCTTTACTATTTCTAGTATTGTTTAGTAATACTGAATCTTCTTACGCGTTTGTATTCTGAAGTGCATCCCACTAATTTACATATTATAGGTTTTCTAGATATTTCTGTTGAGATAATTACTACATGATCCAAATCATTTAATAATAATTGCTAATTACGTTATAAGAGGAAGCACAATAGTGAATTCAATTTATTATCCTAGTTCGGAGATAATAAGTTTAAAAGCTATGCCTTGTATATCTCTACAGTGTATAGCATCGTCACATGTGTACTGCATTTACGTCCGGTTTCATTTACTGTTTTTAATGGATCACAGCCAATAACTCGCTTCTTAGTATTCTAGACTGTCACAATTAGTTATATGCTCAATTAGTTCTATGAAGTGCATTGGTCCCTAGTTTACACGGTAGATTGATTCCGCGAGATTTTGTGAAAATCAATATCGTGTAGAACGAGGGGATAATTTCAATAATATTATTCATAAAAAGGTCACGAGCAACATTAAAACAAGTATTTACTGATATATGGATAATATAAATGATTACAAGCCCACCACATGCACACACACACACACGACGGACAGGCTCATATCGCACATATACCAAAATATTAGATATTTAGTATAAAAGTTGTTTGTTTATATATATATATATATATATATATATATATATATATATATATATATATATATATATATATATATATATATATATATATATATATATATATATATATATATATATATATATATATATATATATATATATATATATATATATATATATATATATATATATATATATATATATATATATATATATATATATATATATATATATATATATATATATATATATATATATATATATATATATATATATATATATATACAGTTGTAATGGATAAATTGTCGCCATTTTATAATTTTTGATTTCGCGCTTGCGTATTGTTTGCTTTTGATTTTGTCGACACCATATATATTATGGTCAATTGGGCACCGTCTGTGAGAAGGACAGCATCATGACGCAATTAACTCTGCCCGAAATTTGGAAACGACATGCGATCCTGTTTGGCATTCGCGCCGGAAGCTCCAGTACAAGCATTTCAGAGTGCTTCAATGTCATTATGAGTACAGTGCAATGTGAGGACATGTACAGAGATTGATAAAAATCAAACTTCCAGTCAACATCATGGTGTTTGGTGTGATCACTAAGGATGGCGACGTTCGGCCTCCATTCATCTCCTACACGGCCTCTGACTCAACACGGAGAAATACGTCGAGTGCCTGCAGGAAGTTTTACTCCCATGGGTCAAGAGGATGGCTGCTAGAAGGACACTGTATCTGGCAACAGTACTCTGCACCATGCCATACAAGTAGGAGTACCCAGTCGTGGCTATTATTAAAGACTTGTAGTCACGTGGAATTTCGTTATGCAACCATGATATATTATAAAGTATATTGAATGCATTTATGTGTCAACACCACGTCCTAATGAATTAGTCTTTACATTATTTTCTTAAGGTTATTTCTACCGAAATTATAGCCAGCACTGATTTTTTTTTAAAACCTTTCGTATCGAGACGTCACATGTAAACAAACAGTTAAATCGGAGACAAAAAAAAAATTATTGTTGGCTATCATTCCATATATATTATAGTATATTATGGTTGGATAGCAAAATTCCACGTACCTACACGTATTTAATATTTATATACCAAGCCCAGGAATACGTTTTATATGTAAATTGGTATATCCCAATAACTATACAATGCTGTAGGCGGTGGTCATATAAACATTGCATTCGGAGATAAAATTGGGTTAGGTAAGTGCTGATGAAGGGGCAAAACTCCGAGAAATATGGCATATACACTCAATATTCTCTCCAATCTCATTGTTCGTCTACGTTTGACGTCGCGATACGAAATGTAGCCAAAAATTAGTACTGTAGAAATAACCTTAACAAAACCAGTCATGACTGTCAGGCAGTTTCTGCAATCACATCTGTAATTTTTATTAAATGAATTTACCGTTTAGCATTTCAAGATATTTTTATGCAATTTTGGTAAAAAATATATGTTAAAACGAGACGTCAATATTATTTTGAATTTTACGTAATGTATATGACAGCTTGTTCACTGTATCTATATATATATATATATATATATATATATATATATATATATATATATATATATATATATATATATATATATATATATATATATATATATATATATATATATATATATAAATGCATAAATAAATAAATAAATATATATATATATCATGTGTCGTTAATTTATAGAAATAAATCCCATAAAACCCAACAATTTTGTTTAAAATGGAGAAGAGAAGTTGTTAAACTATATAGAGAATTTTAATTCATGCAGGCGATCGTTTTATATCTCAGTACGAAACTATCGTCTCCATGAATTAAAATTCTCTTATATATTTTAACAACTTCTCTTCTCCATTTTTAACTAAATTGTTGAGTTTTATGGGATTTCTTTCCATATTATTTTCATATTCGCAAATCTACGGCTGTAAACTGCCGGCAAAATATGAAAAATCAATATTAGAAATATTTTTGGCAAACCTCGAAATTAAAGGATGAATCTAAATTCAAAATGTTTCCATACCAACGCACACACATACGGACACACACTTATGTATGTATGTATGTATGAATGTATGTATGTATATATATTACACACGTGCTGCACATGTATGTTTATATATATATATATATATATATATATATATATATATATATATATATATATATATATATATATATATATATATATATATATATATATATATATATATATGTATATATATATATATATATATATATATATATATATATATGTATATATATATATATATATATATATATATATATATGTATATATGTATATATATATATATATATATATATATATATATATATATATATTCATTTATTAAAGGCTTTTGTCAATTATATTTATAAATGTTTTAAAATGCGTTAAAAGTATAAAAATAGGCATGTATGTTAAAGGATTGAAGAATCGTCGATTATAGGAGGTCTGATACATTTCATTTGTCTTAACATCTCTCTAATTTATAAAGATTTTTTTCGAGGGAGGTGGTCTGGTACGATTTTACCGTGTTGGACATAAATATTTAGCGGTATTTCTTCCGCTCCTTCACATTCTGTATCCAAATGCCAACAAACCCACTTTGTGTTTATCCTCTCGAATTAAATAAAAGAATCTTATTTTTAGTGCGCTGTGTCGGCAGATGTACACAACTTGTAACTAAAAATATATATTATCCACACGAAGCGAATGAATAAAAGTTTGTTAAGGTTATCTCTAAATATTTTGTATGCAAATTATAACCAGCACTAATTCAGTTTCGACGTTTCGTATCGGAGACGCCAGATGGAAACAAAAGTGAGATCGTACAGGAAAAATGGGTAAATGGCGTATATGACATATTTCAGGAATCTTTGATCCTTCGTCAGCTCTCACCCAATACATTAATCACTTACGAACTCATTGCTTAAGCAGCAACTAAATATCACGGTGTAACATTATTGGATATGCAGCTGCCAGTATATCACCGAATCGATATAAACTTTAACTCCCATTGCGTGAATGTTCACTGCCAGCTTCACTCGCAACTCTTTCTTAGTTCCCAGATTTTATGCACAAGGAAATCCGGATTGAATCTGACATGACAAATATTAATGGATCTACATTTGTATTTTATATGAATTATGATTTTAAAACAGAAACCTTTCAATTTCAATGCAAAGTGCAAGAATATTCAAAGGAGATTTGCGCTGCAGAATTTGAATTTCCAGGAAAATTCATGCCTTATCTCTTTCAGGAAGCTTGCGAATTTAATTTCTACTTTATTATCAGCTTATGTATATAATCTCTGTTTATATCGAAAACATTGTCGCTGACACAATGAAAAAGTCGAGATTACAGAAATTTCTAGATGTCTGAAAATACCCGATGTTCCAGCTCCTGTTTCAACCAAACGTTCAACATCTTAAAAGCAATTAAAACCTAATGTTTGACCACGTACCAGATCTCAGCAAGATGATATTTAGTGTCTGGTTCCTTTCGGAAAGTACATTATCACGTTACTCCATCTGGAGTGGCTACAAAGGGATAAGGACTAGTAGTCGGCTAGGACAATAATCTTGAACTTATCAAAGGTTCTGGTTCAGTTGATGGCATGGGATTGTTGACCTACACAATTTACACTTCCATGCAAATGATGAGAACATGTTTGCATTCAAAAGATTATCACGTGGTACTGGCATTATTAAAGCTTGAGCAATTATTTACCATGTTCTAAGTGTATGTATATCGAAGGGTTGATACCTTATATCTTTGAATGACCGAAATGCTACCTTAGTAGACATACACTTGGAATTCTCCCTAAAATAAGCAAGACAATGGAGGAATATTTCCAGGGGTTTCCAGTGCACATCTCATGATTTTTAAACCCGCAGTCCGTCTAAAGTTGCTCTCAAGTGAGACATCCAAGCATTTCTGTTCCAGCTGTTACTTCAGTATGTTTGTGTATAAATTCTATTAATTTACTGCTGTACTTCTGAAGAGCAGTAACAACGTAGTGATTTAGGAAAGCTAGTGGATATGGTTGTTGTTGTTGTTGTCGTTGTTAATGGAAATTATTTGTTCTAGTTTTACAATAATTCTGCTGCATGTATTTTTTACTATCTTTTGATGTTGTAGAAGACTTATTGCTTATGCTTTCTTTGTTGTTTTTTGCTGATGCAGGTGGTATTGCTTCTGTCTGTTTCATGTGATGTTAATCGACGTTCTTGTTCGTTAGTTGTTTGATTCATTCATTTTGCAATGCAATTTTGTCTTGCTTTTTGAGACTTCAGGACCAAAGACTTTGTCAGATATCACCGGCTCCACGCCTGCAGAACGTGCTCGATGTCTTTCTTCGTCTACCTACAAAATATATCACCTGATTTAGTAATGCCTCGAAGTAAGGAAACCTATGTATGATACATATATATATTTATATATATATACGCGCAAACCCACACACTCACTAACGCAAACACATATACCCGCAAAGACACACACTATCACACACAAATACATATAATTATATGTAAATTTAAACAAAAATATGATATGGTAAAAATACTGGACAAGAAATGACACAATAATAACTCATTAGTGAAGTCCTACGGCTTAAGCGATTTTCTGGTCGTAGATGTATATAATAAATCATCTCAGAACATATTATTAAGATGAAAATTATAATTGTTGATGATAAACTATAACGAGTATACTGGTATAATTTATGCTCTTCTTTCTATACTCACACATATACACGTAACACACATGCGCGAATACACGAGGGCAATTACACATACCCACGCGCACGGATGGATGTATATTCGCAACTTTAGAAATATGTATCTCTATTCGTATATCTGTGTGTGTATAAATAACGATTCATACACATGGGCGTGCGTGTGTATATATCATACTAATATATACTTTTGTTATTTACACCACCTGTCCTCGTCTGTTGTTATTATTTGTATATTCTCCTATATATATATATATATATATATATATATATATATATATATATATATATATATATATATATATATATATATATATATATATATAAGTGTGTGTGTGTGTGTGTGTGTGTGTATGTGTGTTAGACGAACTTGATTAGAAGATTATGAATAAATCTTTATCACGTATGTTAGAGGCTTCCTATCTACTTCATCGTTCAATTTACAGACATAACGTTGTGGCTGTAATTAATTAACAATCTATATCAATATATAATCGTGTTGGGGAAATATACGCCTCACATACTAATTATAATATCAATCAGTGTGCATGCACATACGTGTACGTGTGTACCTCCGTTTGTTGTAAACCATTTACGATATTAGGGATTTTCTATGATATTTCAGGGATGTTTGTTTTACCTTATTTTGGTAAAAAAGTTTAGAAATAACCTCTGGCATTCGTGATTCACTAGTGAATTGGTGCTAGTATAAGTCACTTGGCTACTGGTAATAATGCCAGACATTTATCATGCTGATGAACGAGAGCAAACGTCCACGAATATCTTCTAATCTACCAATAATAATCCTGGTAATTTTCTTAAGGACGTGTTATGAGAAATTCTCGAAATTTAGATTATGTCCACGTCTGAAGTGGAGACAATCACTATTTGCATACATGCCCTATAAATCGTTTGGCAACCACTTGTTTTTGTCATTATATTGAAACTGTGATTGCGGTTTCGAAGAAATTTTGTTGGGTGAATAAACCTCAGGACTTATTCTTTAATTATTATATCGGTCTCATTCGCGAACAGCTAATGTACGTGAATGTAACACTAACACCGGTTGCGAAGTGCCTGCGTGGAGGCAATACACACGAGCACGCGAACACATGCAAAGGTGGTCGAGAAGCAAACGCCTTGCTATACAACCGCGAATGCATTAATACGAGATATAATTTTAATAATTCAAGAATTTTTTGCTCTAAGTTATTTAACACAGCTGTCTTGATCTGTGCAGCTAACGTACAACACACTGCCCGTTTTAAGAAATTGCTTGTAATTAAATTCTGATTAGTTTCTGAATATGTGTGACACTGATTGTTTATTTAGCTTTATAGAATATAATATACA